>NC_064288.1:61966960-61968519 GCF_019186545.1 Solanum stenotomum
AACAAGTGCAATATAAAGAAAAAAAATTAAAATAGGATGTAAACTCTGTGTGTATGTAAATATACATATAACTCTGAGATGTATGTAAAAATACAAATAAACTGATGTATATAAAAATATCAAAATATTGTTGTGGGAGTTTCTCTAATCGTCAACCATCACTTAAGAGCTATAGTGATGATACAACACTTTGCCTCACGCTGCCAAGGACCATCCTATACCTTGCCGGGGGTATAGGACCTAACTCACTAAGTGGATCCACTAGTCTATTCTAAAAAGCATTAAAGGATTCATCTAAAAAGTATGACCCTTTTCTACCCATGATGGCTACATGGTTTATGGAGACGTGAGTTATCTGAACTCAAGTTCGTCCCCATATCGGTGCTCAATACTACTCCCAAAATACACTTTAGCTCATATGTCTGTAAAAACAAAACTCTTTCTTTAGTTTGAGATAATTACTCAAAAACTTAGCTTAAAAGCTCTCTTGGAAATCTTAACTTCCTTTCTTGCTCAAAGGTGAAAACATTTTAACTCTTGGGAATACTTAGTTCCCATATAATCTTTGAAGAATGAACTATACTCTTACTCATAACTGAAAACTAGCTCAAACTTTTCTCTTTTTTTAACTTGAACTTTAAGTCTTAAAACAAAGTTAAAATGTTTGTGAAAGATTTTTGAAAAATTTAAAAACTTCTCTTGACTTGCTTCTTAATTTCTAGGCTTGACTCTTAACTTTCCTTGAATTGAAGTATGGATTCAAGGTTCATGATCTCATGTTTATGGATTATTTCATGATGTTTAGACGTACCTTATAGTGTTGGAATCAACTAGAAAACATAGGTACATCACTAGGGAACTAGTATGAAAAGATAGGGGAGGAATGGGGAGAACTGGCATCCCTGGCGCTCTGAGAGGCGCGGGACGCCAGCCCTCAAAATTCAGAGGGCAAGTTGGGGCGCTATGGCTGGCGCGTCTCCCCAGAGCCCCACATTCAGAGGCTGCTTTGGGGTGTGCTGGCTGGCGCGACGCCCCACCCCCTTCCCTAGGTGTTTGACGACTTTTCTTCTTCGTTTTTCAACTCTTAACTTCAATGGTTCTTTCCCCAAATGCTTAGATTCATTTTTACCCTAAATATATGATAGATTCAAACCGAAATTACGCCCGGGAACATGAATCAAATCGCAAGAAATTTCAACAACACAACCCACAAGAATTCAACGAAACCTTCAACATTGTTCATCAAGAACTCAATTTCTAAACTTTCAAAGACTTAAATTCGATGAATTAAATCATGTTTGGCGCGTGGGCGAACTAACCCAACGCTATGTGATCTCACATACCTTGTAGGGATCACCCCCGATGAAATCCACAAGTTAAACTCGACGATCTTGACGAATCTTGCTTCCTCTTCTCCTTTCTCCTCTTTTCTCCTTTCTCCAAACCCTAGCGTTAAATTCACTTGTCTAAAACTAACTAAAATCTGACTTCATCCCAATTAAACTCCTAAAAATGAATTAGAATAATTAGCTAAGGAAAAGACAAAATTACCCTTCCAA
>NC_064288.1:61968619-61971332 GCF_019186545.1 Solanum stenotomum
AAATCTATAATTTGCTAATTACGAATCATTGGTACATGTTAGATGTCACCCCCCGAGCCTACACCCTGGACGTGGACGGCACTCCAAAACCATTGCTAGCCCCAAGTGAACCCTTGGCCTGGCTTACTTACATAGCGGAAGACTTTAAGCATTAAGAAAAGGATTCATATGCTAAATAACTCAACTGTCTCAAACTGAACCCATAATGTTTTCAAAAATAAACATTTAACTTAGCCAAAATGGCAACTCAAATATGAACATAAGCCAATAACAAAATGATGACGAATGAACTAACATCTAGCTAACTATCTATGAAGCCTCTAAAACAACTGAGATGGATGTCGGGACAGGCCCACGACATCCTAATGAACTAAAATGATAAAGTAATGAAAAGGGGGATCCTTCAGAAGCAAGGAGGCTCACCAACAACTCTGAAGTTCAACTGGATCAACAATGCGCTGGATGCTGATCTTGGTTACTTGCGTCTGCATCATAAGACGATGCAGGCCAACTGTCATCAGTACATTGAATGTATGAGTATGCGAGTTGGAATGCTAAACACAACTTAAGCTTGAAAAGAATCTAAAAGGAACTGAAGAACTTACCTGGCTCAACTCAACTCAACATAACTGAACTCATTTCAATATAATGCAGTTTAAAAACAAGTGCAATATAAAGAAAAAAATTTTAAAACATGATGTCAACTCTGTGTGTATGTAAATATACATATAACTTTGAGATTTATGTAAAAATAGAAATAAACTGATATATATAAAAATATCAAATTATTGTTGTGGGAGTTTCTCTAATCGACAACCATCACATAAGAGCTATAGTGATGATACAACACTTTACCTCACGCTGCCATGGACCATCCTATACCTTGCCGGGGGTATAGGACCTAACTCATTAAGTGGATCCACTAGTCTATGCTAAAAAGCATTAAAGGATTCATGTAAAAAGTATGACCCTTTTCTACCCATGATGGCTACATGGTTTATGGAGACGTGAGTTATCTGAACTCAAGTTCGTCTCCATATCGGTGCTCAATACTTCTCCTAAAATACACTTTAGCTCATATGTTTGTAAAAACAAAACTCTTTCTTTATTTTGAGATAATTACTCAAAAACTTAGCTTAAAAGCTCTCTTGGAAATCTTAGCATCCTTTCTTGCTCAAAGGTGAAAACATTTTAACTCTTGGGAATACTTAGTTCCCATATAATCTATGAAGAATGACCTATACTCTTACTCTTAACTAAAAACTAGCTCAAACTTTTCTCTTTTCTTAACTTGAACTTTAAGTCTTAAAACAAAGTTAAAACGTTTGTGAAAGACTTTTGAAAACTTTAAAAACTTCTCTAGACTTGCTTCTTAATTTCTAGACTTGACTCTTACCTTTCCTTGAATTGAAATATGGATTCAAGGTTCATGATCTCATGTTTATGGATTATTTCATGATGTTTAGACGTACCTTATAGTGTTGGAATCAACTAGAAAACATAGGAACATCACTAGGGAAGTAGTATGAAAAGATAGGGGAGGAATGGGGAGAACTGGCATCCCTAGCGCTCTGAGAGGCGCGGGACGCCAGCCCTCAAAATTCAGAGGGGAAGTTATGGCACTCTGGCTGGCGCGTCTCCCCAGAGCCCCACATTCAGAGGCTGCTTTGGGGTGCGCTGGCTGGCGCGACGCCCCACCCCTTTCCCTAGGTGTTTGACGACTTTTCTTCTTCATTTTTCAACTCTAAACTTCAATGGTTCTTTCCCCAAATGCTTAGATTCATTTTTACCCTAAATATATAATAGATTCAAACCGAAATTACGCCTGGAAACATGAATCAAATCGCAAGAAATTTCAACAACACAACCCACAAGAATTCAACGAAACCTTCAACAATGTTCATCAAGAACTCAATTTCTAAACTTTCAAAGACTTAAATTCGCTGAATTAAATCATGTTTGGCACGTGGGCGAACTAACCCAATGCTATGTGATCTCACATACCTTGTAGGGATCACCCCCGATGAAATCCACAAGTTAAACTCGACGATCTTGACGAATCTTGCTTGCTCTTCTCCTTTCTCCTCTTTTCTCCTTTCTCCAAACCCTAGCGTGAAATTCTCTTTTCTAAAACTGACTAAAATCTGACTTCACCCCAATTAAACTCCTAAAAATGAATTAGAATAATTAGGTAAGGAAAAGACAAAATTACCCTTCCAAAATCCGGATTAGACTTTCCTAATCCAATAGCCCAACTTTCAAAGGGCATAACTTACTCATACAAACTCATAATCGTGCAAACTTGGTGGCGTATTCCAAGATCTTTCCAACCATATCTGGAAGTACACGTAACTCATATTGAGCTATGAGTTAGGACCGTTTGAAGTTGACCAAAACTCAACTTTTCCTAACTTAAACAAATTTCCAGATTTTCATTCTTTTCGAAAATGACTATATCCAATTATTATCTTCTTCTTAGTTATTTCAAATTGCAAAATGTTACAATATCTCCCCCTTGGAAACATTCTTCCTCTAATGAGATTACTTTTACTAGGCTAAGGGTGGTAACATCAAGTTCAAACACCCATCAAGAAAATGCAAACAAACAACATGCTCATTCATAATTTAAAGAGTACTAAGAAGAGAACTAGTACCTTGGTCTGCATTTTCTCCGAACTCAAAGAGATGTGGATATGTCTTCTTCATATCCTCT
>NC_064288.1:61971432-62004130 GCF_019186545.1 Solanum stenotomum
AGACAAAATTTACTGAAAGCCTTAAGAGGATAACAGTATTGAGATGTGGTGGAAGGATGGAGAATGGCAACAATGACTTTGTGGGTTTTCTCCATTGACGGGACGTTTCTAATTCCATTTGAGTTTCTATAGACTACGTACTGTCGAAGTCTTCTTACATATACATCTTCATATGAAAATTTCAAACAAACCTATTTTGGATATTTTCCCCTTTTTTTTTGCTATCGGATGAATAAATCTGATATTAAATCTTCTTTCAAATGTGTACTACATTATTTTGGGGTAGTATTAGGCTAATGTTAGAAGTATAATATTTCCATATTTAAACATAGTAAAGATTTTTCTAATTAATAATTAGTTTTCGATATTGTATAACCAATCTATTGATAAGATCTTTATTTTTGTGCTCGATTTTAGGTCGTTAAAGAACTTGTATCTATATGGAACTTTTTAATTGAATCATACAAAATTTTATTTAAACTAAGGTAGTAGACATTATGAAAAAGTGGATCATAAGGTACCACCTTCAGTAAGATTATTATTGTTGTGTCGTAATTTTCCTATCTTCAGAAAAATCACTTTTATGAAACATTCTAAGTATAAAACAATTGGAGAAGAATACTTAGAAAAGAATCGCTACTTAATTTTTTAAAGAAATTAAGAAAACTTATAATTTTCAAAGATTTAAACAGAAAAAATCATTTGAAAATACCAAAGGAGGTTCGGGGTTCAATTTACACTTCGAGAAGGGTTTAAGCATTCGAAGTGCCCGCTAACATGCGGTTGACCTGCAACTTGACTAAAATATATTTGACTATTTTTTAGGAAAATAATGATTTAACATTAAAAAAAAAAATAATAACTTACAATATTTGATTAACTTTGAGAAAATAATTAAATAAATGACACATTTTATTTTGATTTTTTAGAGAAAAGGATTCAAAATGGAACGATTGACTCGAAATACGAGTGATTAGAACATTAATAAAACTAGGTTAATTAGAATTTATTTAATTCATTTTAAAATAACTTAAACCTATTTAATACATTAAAGCATGAAAATCATTTCTTATTAAATGACTAAACCTTTTGAGAAAATGACTAAGTAAGTATTTATAATTATAATTTACATTATTAGATTAACTTTGAGAAAATAGTTTAACAAAGAGCGATTTTTATTATTATTATTTATTTATTTTTTAAGAAAATAGGACCTTAATTGAAACATTTGAATTAGAGACAAGTAATTAGAATTTTAACGAAACTAAATTAATTGATTTTTTATTTGTATCATTTTTTGGTTAATCAAAATATGAAAACTAATAAAAAAAGTTTTGACTAAAGATTATAAATGAAAATACAAGAGTTGATATAATAAGACTTGTTAAAAACAAAACAACACAGAGAAATAGTTCGTCTTTTGGGGATTTAATTAAGTTAACTAACAATTTTAAAATTAGAGTTAAACAACAAACAATAAGTAATCACAATTAAATAATTAAAGAGTAAGGGAGAAATTGAATTTGGGCCTCCTTTTGGCCAATTTCGCTGGAAGTTTTTGGGTTTTAACCCAATCCCTTTTTGTATACACCGACTGTATATCAGTGTATATGAGTGCATGTATCAGCTCTTTTCATGTATCTCTTTCTTCTGAAGCCCTGTAGTTTGACTCATCTCTGTAATTTATATATTTTTTGGCCTGCATATCAGTTTCTGGCCTTGTATATCATGTATACGATTGTTGTATACCGGTGTATAAAGTTGGTATAGTAGTATATACAACTCGTTTTTCAGCTTCCGAGACTTTGTGTTTGCTGCCCTTGCCCTGTATATCAACTTCCAAAATCCGAACAAGGATGAAGGCCAACTCAAGTAGGATGTTGGGCTGTTTGGCCCAACGTGATGCACGGAGAAGAGTCCATGAATGGACTCAAGTATCATGCATACAAAGGAAAGAGGAATGAATTAATAGCAGCTCAAAATTGCATAAAAAAGGGTATTTAATTTTTAGAGGACAAAGTACGAATCATAAACACATGAATGGAGAAAATCAATCCAAAAGCAACATGAAGAAAACTGTGTGAAATAACGCCTAGGTCCACTCAACTTTAACCAAATAGTAGCTCAAATCTATCCATTTTTATTTATTTATCTATATATTATTTTTTTTATTTTTTTTATTTTTATTTTATTTTAAAAAAAAGAGCTATAATCTACTGGAGCATCATATCAGCAAGAGTATTCATGATTCCATTTTTTTAAAGAAAAAACATTCATTAAATAAAACTACACATGGTTTTAAATCTTGACTTAAGCACCAACATTTGAACAAGAATCTAACCAATAATGTTAATTTAGAAATGAACATTGACCTTAGTGACTTACCAACAAAGAATGGAGCAGGCATAATATTATCTATAAATTATTACCGGATACGCAAAAGCTAAAGAAATATTACTACTATATAAACTATGGCAACTATGAGCAACAAACATTCTATTATATAGAAGAGTGAAGAGCAATGACGACCAAGGGCAAATCCGTAAATAAGCAAAATCTACAGGTTATTAGTCTAACAAGAAGCTGCTCTTCGTCGTCATCCTCAAAGGGTAGATTTGTCTTTTCCTTTCTCTGGTTCTCCAAGCGCTGCTTGTTCTTATCTGAATTTACAGGGTTTCACAGCATTAACAACCATTACGACTTCAACAACGATTTGTCCTTTCTAAATTCCTCATTTTCTTCTTCCAAATTCGGATTTCCTCTTTCCCATCAGTCTTTTTGGTCGATCTTGCTGAAGATTTTTTTCAAGCTTTCTATTTCAACCGATCTATCTGATCTATCTATACTTTGTGAGTTCTCTTTTTCCACTTCTACTCGATATTGTTTCTCCGGTGGATTTCATTTGTTGTAACTTGGACTTTTCTTTCCATGATATTTGATGAAATTTTTGTTTCTTCTGGGTTTACAAATATTTTGAATGTGTACTTTTGATGTTAGCAAAAGGAAATCATAGAAAAATTATCGGAAGGAAAGGATTGTTCTGAGCTTAAATTGATTATACACATGCACTGAACTTTTTGCTTCAACTGTTACTTTAGTTGTAATTTTCGATCTATAGTGTTAGTCGTGGATTGTAAATGAACTCCTAAACTTCAGCTCTTACATTTACCGAATGTGCAAGTCTATGGTAATCAGCCTCTAGGCTCTATGTTGTCTTGCTCTCTAATTAGCATAAATGGGAAGTGCTTTAATAGATTAGCATGTGAATGATGAATATAATATAAACATTATGCTGCCAGAAAATTCTCCATTTCCAAAACAGAGGAGGTAAGGATTTATGAAATTCAAATTCTAAAAAATCTTACTATTTCTTATAGATATTATATAGGTACTTCAATATTTCAGTCTTTTCCAGAGGATACCAAAAGTTATAAGAAAAATGAACCTAACATAGAGGAGGAAGAGTCTCATAAAATTTGAATCTTTGCACTACTTAGTGGAACAAACAGATAGAGCAAAACAGTTCTAACAAAGTGGTAGATTTTCTCAACACAAGAATTGTTTTCTACGTAACCTTAAAGGCAAAACAAACCATTACCGCTTGAAAACCAACGCTACAGCAAATTGGATTTCGCAAGCAAAATTATTATTGATAGTACGCATTTTGTTCTTGCTAACACTAGTAAAGTTTTCCTCTTAGGTAACAATTTCTTTGCTAACGTATTACTATATAAGATTAGAGATGCAGTTAAGGGATCGTTGCCTTTGTCAATTGCTAATTAGAGTATTGCCAGAACAACCAAACACTGAAGCAACTGTTGCAACACAAACTTGATCTCTGCTCTGAAACCTCCATAGTTAAATGAGAGTATCTTATCATTTGTTGTCTCTCTTAAACAAGACACGGCAGGAAAAAGTGATGCATCTATCTCCCTATTATACCTAAAGGTCAGCTTCTCAAGGTTGGCCAGTTTTAGGTCATTCAAAGGTGATTAAATCTTGTCCAAATCTGCATAGTTGCCAAAACCCATCAATGTGCAAACTATATTTTTATTTTGAGCTTTTCAATATATGTGTCGGTCAAATTAAGGCATTTACGTTGAAACAAACGGCTAAGAATCATTTTTGCCATTAAAATGTGCACATATAATGTTTAACACAACTGAATGAAAATTGTTAATCTACTATTCTATCGTGATATTGCTTTCACAAGTTTCTTTACATTCTCTGATTATCTAATACAATATCCTTCTTATTTTACAATCCGAATTGGTTGAGCTAATTACATATGTTTCTTGTTATAGCTGTGTCCATGGATAAAAAAGTCATCCCTCCACCGTCATCCTCACAAGAAAAGGCACGCCAATATTCAACGGATAGAGCCTCCATTATTAATAATAGGCGACACAGTATATATAAACAACTCTCATCGGATAAAAAAGAAGAACTTCTTCTTCAACGACGGACAAGATATCGACAATTGAGGAACAAAAATCTCCTTGGTGGTTCTCCCACTCCACTACCTACTGTTCAGCTTCAATTCACTGGACAAAAAGGTCTTCCTATTACAGATATACCGCCTCACCCTGAAACAGGTTTCCTAATATTATCTCTAACTAAGTGTAGTTGTGATTTACTGATGGTTATAACACCATTGTTCGTGCTGTAGGCGACACCTCTCGCGTTGATACTTCTGCAGTTGTATCGGGTAAAGCAAAAGATATGATTGGTTGCCTATCCATCTTTGAAGTAGGTACGTCACAGTAAAATGCTGTTGATATTCACTTTTCTGGAGAATTTTTTTTAATGTCCTCATTACAACTGTTTCTACAATAGGCTCGATGCCAGCTGCACCTGTTAAACAGCACAGCCCAATTACAATCACTGTGACTACCAAAGGTTTGTCTATTCCCTTTTCCTACTTACAGAAAATTCAGGATTTAAGAGAAATCTTATTCTATTTTCATTCAAATCATCTTGAATGTAGGTTCTGCATCACTTGCCCATCAACAATATGATCCAAAGGCAATCACTGACAAAAACAACGGTTTGTCTCTCTAAAAACTTCTAGTTATCTTCACTTGCTTAGATGTTCCTCCACCTTAGCTCTTCTTCTAGCTTATACCCTACTCCCTTGCAATTAATTTACACAGGTAATAGGTTAAGAAGTATATATTGTTGCAATATTAAACAACTCCCCAACAATCCAAGCATTTTAAAGAAAATGCCTTCTTGTGAATACTGTGGGGCAAAAAGATTTCAGTATGAATCACCAGGATTTTGCTGCAGTAATGGCACCGTTAAATTAGCATCACATGAAATGCCTACAAAATTACTAAATCTGTTGTTAGGAGACACTGCTGAATGCAAACATTTCCGTACCTACATTAGAATGTACAATAACATGTTTGCATTTACTTCTCTTGGAGTAAAATATGACAAAGAGCTAGCAAAAAGATATCATGGTATATACACCTTTAGAGTTCAAGGACAAATGTATCATTTCACTGATAATGTATTACCTTCAAATCAACAACCAAGAAATCTACAATTATATATTTATGATGATGATACTGAAATGTTGAATCGTATGGCCTCTTCCAGTATTGCTGATCAATCAGTTGTTCAAAAATTAATGAATATATTAAAGATAAATCCTTACTGTATCTTTCTAAAATCTCTAATGCAAGTTCCGAAAGTACCAAACTTGTATATTGCACTCAATTGTGACTCTACATTAAATCAGCAAGTTTATAACCTACCGACAGTTTCAGAAGTGGCGGCAATATGGTTAGACCAACAACCAAACAATAGTAGCTCTACACCACATATTCAAATTTATCCTTGTAGCAACACCAATCAATTAGTCAATTATTACTATGGTTGCTATGATCCTTTACAGTATCCATTGTTATTTCCATTTGGTCAAAATGGTTGGCATTGTGGAATTAAAAGAGTTGAATAGATTTGCAAGAAAAAAATTCGATCTCAATGTGAAAATGAACAACTTCCAAGTTTATCAAGTATGTGTTCTATTGAGGGACTGCTTGATATGGAAGCTAAAGTACTACAAAAAGGAAAACGAAAAAGAGATGACATCTCTTGTCGTGAATACTATTGTTATAAATTTCAAATGAGACATAATGAAATAAATGGAGTATTACATTCAGGAAGACTTTTCCAACAATACTCAGTTGATGAGTTCATAAAAATTGAAACTCAAAGGCTAGATTTTGTCTCGTGTAATCAGGATTTATTTCGGACTGATCCATTACAAGGGCTTATTGATTTTCATAGACATGGTGATAGAGATGCTTCAAAAGTAGGGAAACAAACATTTCTTCCTGTAAGCTTTACAGGAGGTCCTAGAGATATGCGTCAACGTTATATGGATGCTATTACGTTAGTTCAACATTTTGGAAAACCTGATATATTTCTTACTATGACTTGTAATCCTTCTTGGCCAGAAATAGAAGAATATTTACTGTCAACGGATGAAGCTCAAAATAGACCTGATTTGATTTGCCGAGTATTCAAAGCAAAAGTTGAAGAGCTAAAAACAGATATATTAAAAAAAAACATATTTGGAAAAGTTGTTGCACTTATGTACACTATTGAGTTTCAAAAACGAGGCCTTCCACATGCTCATTTTCTTCTAATTCTTAATGATGATTTCAAATTAATTACTCCCGAATCATATGATCAAGTTGTTTCTGCTGAGCTTCCTAATATAAATGAAAGTCCTTACTTACATAAACTTGTTAAAAAACATATGATGCATGGTCCTTGTGGTTATTTAAATCCTACAAATTCATGTATGAAGAAAAAAGGAATTTGCAAATTCAGGTACCCAAAGAATTTTGCTGACAAAACAACAAAAGGAAAAAACTCATATGCAGTCTATAGAAGAAGAAATACAGGCGAGCATGTCGAGGTTAGAAAACAACTTCTTGACAATTCATGGGTAGTACCTTTTAACCCCTACCTACTATGCAAATTTAATTGTCATATCAATGTCGAAGTATGTTCTGATATAAAGGTTGTCAAGTATATCTATAAATATATTTGTAAAGGACACGATAAAATATCCTTTTCTATACGGGAGGATGATACAAATGTTGAAATAGATGAAATAAAAGAATATCAATCTGCTAGATGGGTATCTGCACCAGAAGCTGTATGGCGTTTATTTGCTTTCCCCATTAGCGAAATGAGTCCATCTGTTTATCATCTTCAATTGCACCTCGAAAACCAACAATTTGTTTCTTTTAAAACAGCTGATAACATAGACAAAATCATGAATAACCCCATGATTAGGAAAACAATGTTAACAGAATATTTCCTAATGAATAGAACAAACGAATATGCTAAACAACTCAATTTATTATATAAAGAATTTCCACAATATTTTGTGTGGTCAAAATCATACAAAATTTGGACACGAAGACAACGAGGTCATGTTATTGGCCGTCTTGTCACATGTCATCCAACAGAAGGAGAGAGATATTATCTTAGACTTCTACTAATGAATGTAAGATCCCCTGAGTCATACCAAGATCTTCGAAAAATAGATGGAAAATACTACGACACATTTAGAGAATCTGCAGAAAAAAGAGGATTGTTACATCATAATAACAACTTGGTTGACTGCATGACAGAGGTTGTATGTTATCAAATGCCTTATAGCTTGCGACATCTGTTTGCTACAATATTAGTATATTGCAATCCTGATAATCCAAAAGAACTATGGGAACAATTTGAAGAGTCAATGTCTGAAGACTTCAATAAATTACCAAACATGGATCCAAAGAAAACAAGACATTCAGTTTTGAACCATATTAATGATGTATTACATACCATGGGACATGATGTAAATGAGTATAGATTGATTTCTGAAAATGTTGTGAGTTCAAGGGTAGAGTCAGAGGCAAAAGATGTTAATTTTGAAAGGAATATAGTTGTTACTAAAGAAGATCTGCTATTATATAAAAAACTGAATACCGAACAAAAAAAAGCATATGATATTATCCTTCAAAGAGTACTTACTAACGAATCAGGTGCTTTTTTCATTGATGGTCCGGGAGGAAGTGGTAAAACATTTTTGTATCGTGCTTTATTGGCCACGGTAAGATCTAAAGGTTTCATAGCTTTGGCGACAGCAACTTCTGGTGTTGCGGCATCTATACTTCCTGGAGGACGAACAACCCATTCACGTTTCAAAATTCCAATTAATATTGACGAGCAGTTCTCCTGTAACATCAGTAAGCAAAGCTCTCTCGCATCTTTAATTCGTGATGCAAAATTAATTGTATGGGATGAGGTATCAATGTCAAAAAAAAATATGATTGAAGCTCTTGATTTGCTTATGAAAGACCTAACTGAAACAAATATACTCTTTGGTGGAAAAGTCATAGTGTTTGGAGGTGATTTTAGGCAAACGCTTCCTGTTGTCCGAAGTGGAAAAAAGGAAGACTTTATTTCTGAAAGTATTTTAAACTCCAGAATTTGGAATCAACTTGAAAAATTGAGACTATCAGAAAATATGCGTGCAAGGACTGATCCTGTTTTTTGTGAATATCTTATGAGAATTGGGAATGGAAAAGAAAAAACAAATATTAACAATAAAATAGAAATCCCAAAGCAGTTCATCATTCCTTTTACTACTGAAAAAGAGTCATTAGATCTTTTGTTCAAAGTGATATATCCGAATTTACATACATCTTTCAATGACTCTTCTTTTATGACATCTCGTGTTATCTTGACTACAAAGAACGACTTTGTTGATGAACTAAATGATAGACTCATAACTCAATTTCCAACAGTTGCTAAAATATTCATAGCTGCTGATGAGACTATTGAACCAAACGATCAACCTCAATTTGAGGACTTCTTACACACTCTAAATGTTCCTAGCTTACCTCCGTACAGATTAGTGTTAAAGCAAAACTGCCCTGTTATATTATTGCGAAATTTAAATCCTTCTGAAGGCTTATGTAACGGTACACGATTGGTGTGCTGTGATTTCAAAACACATGTTATAAGTTGTAAAATTGCAAGTGGTGACTTCAAAGATAAGCACGTATTTATTCCAAGAATACCATTACTATCATCAGAGGATGAAAAAATACCTATTCCTTTTAAAAGAACACAGTTTCCTATACGTCTATGCTTTGCAATGACTATAAATAAAGCACAAGGACAAACATTAGATTATGTTGGTATCTATTTACGTGAACCAGTTTTTTCCCATGGTCAATTATATGGTGCTTTATCAAGAGCGAAAAGTTCAAACTGTATAAAAATATTGATTCGACCTCCTACTGCAGATAATGATGATGACCACTCAACTTGTAATGTAGTATACAATGAGATCATTCAAAAAGCTTTGTTATGAACAAATTCCAGGTATCTCGATAACTGACTAAGATGTGCCAACATTTATGCAACTACTGCACAGAATAGATACAGAATGTTCACTTATGATGTACGCTTATTATGTAAGTCACTCAATCCTGCTTCTTCTTACAGTGGTTGCAAACTATCATACAACTCAAACAAACTGATAAACCAACTACTTACTCATGCAAAACAAATGATGATTCATCAAGACTACACTATTGGGACCCTCGTGAACTAAACCATTGTCCCAATACAAAACCACAACTTTCCCTGCTCCTTCAAAAAGGTTTCCATTATTACTAATTTAATACTAACAGTCACTTAAACTCATGTTTTCCAACTTTTCCTAATATCATTACTTCTATCACATTTCAAGTTATACATTCTTATTTCTGTTCTCAATTCAATTGCCTGTTCTAACACCCAGTAACCATTAAAAAGGTTTTCTTAGTTTTGAATTACCCCATTTCTGTTTAAAACAAATTAGCTTATTCTTCCACTTGAATGTTGACGACATAACATCTACAGAATTAAGAAGGCACTCAATAATTTCACTTTTCGTTTGTCATGCTTCAATAGGCTTGGTATCTCTGTCATCCACATGCTGAGAAGGTGCTCCACACCATTCAGGAGTAAAGTTAGTTGTACTGTCAAATTTTGACATCCAATTAAAACCACTGTTGAAAACTCTTCAGTTGTAATCACTGCTCAGCTAAGGTAATGTATTTGTTCTCTTTCCTTTTCCTTCCATTTCATACTTTCTCATTCGATACTTCATATTCTATTTGGCTTTTCAGAGGTTAAATATCACATGACATACTTTTCGGCTAACCAACTATATGGACTTAGATAGCAGCTAATGGAATATTCAGATTAGGATAAAAGATTAATCAGGTACCAATAGTCATAATACTACTACGTAGTTTCTTCTTATTTGATTCTCTTATACTTTGATTATCATCTTATTTTGTTGTAGTTATTGTTACATTTTCGAACATACAACTTCTCTCATACTTTTCCTATCTTCTTATCATAGTGGTAGTAGTAATCTGTTTGAAAATTTTTTGCAGCATTATATTCCCTCTAATGTACCTATGGATGAAAGAATTATCACAAATTGTCAGCTACTTAGTGTAATACAATACTTATTGATTAATCATGTGTCCATGTCTTATTTTGTAAGAGATTTGATGATGTTTTAATATTTTTGAAATCTCAAACCAAATGTTATCTTTGTGCTTGCATGTATTCTGTTTTTTATTGCTAAAACTTAGAATGTTAGTTTTCTTGTGTTTAATATTGTCCATCTTATTTTGTGGCAAATTATCGTGATGCTTCATAATTGTTGCAAGTGCTATTGCACTATATTGATGGGAAAAATAAGGCTTTCAACATACTACATGAAGAATTATGCTTTCTTCAAAAGATTTCTTCTTATATTTTCTTATTTGTTGATTCGATTTTCTCATCTGTTTGATTCGATTTTCAGAATCTGCTGCTGTCATAGATTGCCATTTTTAGATATTTTATTCACTTAGCGTTCGATGCTTCAGAAAAGTAATGGAAAGGTATAAAAGTTGGTAACATTTGGACAAAAAACATATTGAATTGATGCTGTTAATTTTTCATTTCAGGTTTACATCTAATACTGACAAGGTGAATAATAAGTATTATCTTGAGCCTGCTTCTTTGGAAGAGATAGTTTGGTATGGACTTTGGTTCCTTTATTTGCAGTTTAGCACTCTAATTTTTTTCATTCATTCATATGATAAGACAAAGTAGTCTTACTTGTTGCAGAAAGAAAAGTTGTGATTTTTTGGAAGAGATAGTCTGGTATGGACTTTGGTTCCTTTATTTGCAGTTTGGGTCTTTATTTGCAGTTTAGGACTCTAATTTTCTTCATTCATTCATATGATAAGACAAAGTAGTCTTACTTGTTGCAGAAAGAAAAGTTGTGCTTTTTTGAAGTACGAATAGAAGTTTTACAGCTGACAAATCGGTGTTAAGGGAAACTGCAACAACAAATGGTGATGAATTTGATACTCTACTTGGTCAGAAAAATAGCTTTCTTTTTCAATTGGTGTTTTCCTGTTTCACGTATTGTCTTCATTATTACTTTCTAAATGAGATTAGCTTCACTGAATTATTATTATATCTACCGTTTTTCCTTTTCCTATGCTACTTTTGAATAACACTTTAGGTTAAATCCACAGGAAAATGTTGCTGCTGATCTCCTGTTTTCAATCAAAGTTTGGAACACGAAAGGCTATCATCTAAGCACAAAAACAAATGTGTTTCCCTCAGATAGCCTAACCTCACTTTTACGTGTGTGTATGTTTCATTAGTTGTATACTAAAATTCCATGATATCACATAAATTGAGAAAAAAAATACTAATATATATTGGGCCCCGTGCTGGCACGGGGTCCTGTATCTAGTATATATTAGAAGAGTCTAGGATTTACTACCATTGTCCCAATTAAATCATTACAAATGTCCAATACTTACTATATAAAATATATAAGTGGGCCCCACCTCCTTCCACTTAAATAATATTTTTCAACCTTATCATGGTAAAAGTTGAATTTATTATCCTTTTCATTTAATTTTATATGATATTATTTTTTTCTATAAAATCATTATATATGTTTTAATAATTTAAATTTCAAAAACATTATAATTTAACTTTAAAGATTTTATTTTATCAAAATCTTGTACATTGAAATATATAGTTATGAATTTAAAATATTTTTAAAATCATATAAAAATTTCAATAACTTCTCAAATTCCATAATATAACACTTAAATACTACATATTATATATTAATTACTATACTATAAATGACTTAAATACTCCATATTATCTATTACAATAATTAACAATTATTTGACACTTTAAATTCTATCAATGCCATATAAATTAGGATAAAAANTTCCTGTTGTCCGAAGTGGAAAAAAGGAAGACTTTATTTCTGAAAGTATTTTAAACTCCAGAATTTGGAATCAACTTGAAAAATTGAGACTATCAGAAAATATGCGTGCAAGGACTGATCCTGTTTTTTGTGAATATCTTATGAGAATTGGGAATGGAAAAGAAAAAACAAATATTAACAATAAAATAGAAATCCCAAAGCAGTCCATCATTCCTTTTACTACTGAAAAAGAGTCATTAGATCTTTTGTTCAAAGTGATATATCCGAATTTACATACATCTTTCAATGACTCTTCTTTTATGACATCTCGTGTTATCTTGACTACAAAGAACGACTTTGTTGATGAACTAAATGATAGACTCATAACTCAATTTCCAACAGTTGCTAAAATATTCATAGCTGCTGATGAGACTATTGAACCAAACGATCAACCTCAATTTGAGGACTTCTTACACACTCTAAATGTTCCTAGCTTACCTCCGTACAGATTAGTGTTAAAGCAAAACTGCCCTGTTATATTATTGCGAAATTTAAATCCTTCTGAAGGCTTATGTAACGGTACACGATTGGTGTGCTGTGATTTCAAAACACATGTTATAAGTTGTAAAATTGCAAGTGGTGACTTCAAAGATAAGCACGTATTTATTCCAAGAATACCATTACTATCATCAGAGGATGAAAAAATACCTATTCCTTTTAAAAGAACACAGTTTCCTATACGTCTATGCTTTGCAATGACTATAAATAAAGCACAAGGACAAACATTAGATTATGTTGGTATCTATTTACGTGAACCAGTTTTTTCCCATGGTCAATTATATGTTGCTTTATCAAGAGCGAAAAGTTCAAACTGTATAAAAATATTGATTCGACCTCCTACTGCAGATAATGATGATGACCACTCAACTTGTAATGTAGTATACAATGAGATCATTCAAAAAGCTTTGTTATGAACATATTCCAGGTATCTCGATAACTGACTAAGATGTGCCAACATTTATGTAACTACTGCACATAATAGATACAGAATGTTCACTTATGATGCAGGCTTATTATGTAAGTCACTCAATCCTGCTTCTTCTTACAGTGGTTGCAAACTATCATACAACTCAAACAAACTGATAAACCAACTACTTACTCATGCAAAACAAATGATGATTCATCAACACTACACTATTGGTACCCTCGTGAAAGAAACCATTGTCCCAATACAAAACCACAACTTTCCCTGCTCCTTAAAAAAGGTTTCCAGTATTACTAATTTAATACTAACAGTCACTTAAACTCATGTTTTCCAACTTTTCCTAATATCATTACTTCTATCACATTTCAAGTTATACATTCTTATTTATGTTCTCAGTTCAATTGCTTGTTCTAACACCCAGTAACCATTAAAAAGGTTCTCTTAGTTTTGAATTACCCCATTTCTGTTTAAAACAAATTAGCTTATTCTTCCACTTGAATGTTGACGACATAACATCTACAGTAATAAGAAGGCACTCAATAATTTCACTTTTCGTTTGTCATGCTTCAATTGGCTTGGTATCTCTGTCATCCACATGCTGAGAAGGTGCTCCACACCATTCAGGACTAAAGTTAGTTGTACTGTCAAATTTTGACATCCAATTAAAACCACTGTTGAAAACTCTTCAGTTGTAATCACTGCTCAGCTAAGGTAATGTATTTGTTGTCTTTCCTTTTCCTTCCATTTCATACTTTCTCATTCGATAGTTGATATTCTATTCGGCTTTTCAGAGGTTAAATAGCACATGACATACTTTTCAGCTAACCAACTATATGGACTTAGATAGCAGCTAATGGAAGATTCAGATTAGGATAAAAGATTAATCAGGTACCAGTAGTCATAATACTACTACGTAGTTTCTTCTTATTTGATTCTCTTATACTGTGATTATCATCTTATTTTGTTGTAGTTATTGTTACATTTTCGAACATACAACTTCTCTCTTACTTTTCCTATCTTCTTATCATAGTGGTAGTAGTAATCTGTTTGAAATTTTTTTGCAGCATTATATTCCCTCTAATGTAGCTATGGATGAAAGAATTATCAAAAACTGTCAGCTACTTAGTGTAATACAATACTTATTGATTAATCATGTGTCCATGTCTTATTTTGTAAGAGATTTGATGATGTTTTAATATTTTTGAAATCTCAAACCAAATGTTATCTTTGTGCTTGCATGTATTCTGTTTTTTATTGCTAAAACTTGGAATGTTAGTTTTCTTGAATTTAATATTGTCCATCTTATTTTGTGCCAAATTATCGTGATGCTTCATAATTGTTGCAACTGCTATTGCACTATATTGATGGGAAAAATAAGGCTTTCAACATACTACATGAAGAATTATGCTTTCTTCAAAAGATTTCTTCTTATATTTTCTTATTTCTTGATTCGATTTTCTCATCTGTTTGATTCGATTTTCAGAATCTGCTGCTGTCATAGATTGCCATTTTTAGATGTTTTATTCACTTAGCGCTCGATGCTTCACAAAAGTAATGGAAAGGTATAAAAGTTGGTAACATTTGGACAAAAAACATATTGAATTGATGCTGTTAATTTTTCATTTCAGGTTTACATCCAATACTGACAAGGTGAATAATAAGTATTATCTTGAGCCTGCTTCTTTGGAAGAGATAGTTTGGTATGGACTTTGGTTCCTTTATTTGCAGTTTAGTAGTCTAATTTTTTTGATTCATTCATATGATAAGACAAAGTAGTCTTGTTGCAGAAAGAAAAGTTGTGGTTTTTTGGAAGAGATAGTCTGGTATGGACTTTGGTTCCTTTATTTGCAGGTTGGGTCTTTATTTGCAGTTTAGGACTCTAATTTTCTTCATTCATTCATATGATAAGACAAAGTAGTCTTACTTGTTGCAGAAAGAAAAGTTGTGGTTTTTTGGAAGAGATAGTCTGGTATGGACTTTGGTTCCTTTATTTCCAGTTTGGGTCTTTATTTGCAGTTTAGGACTCTAATTTTCTTCATTCATTCATATGATAAGACAAAGTAGTCTTACTTGTTGCAGAAAGAAAAGTTGTGCTTTTTTGAAGTACGAATAGAAGTTTTACAGCTGACAAATTGGTGTTAAGGGAAACTGCAACAACAAATGGCGCTGAATTTGATAGTCTACTTGGTGAGAAAAATAGTTTTCCTTTTCAATTGGTGTTTTCCTGTTTCACATATTGTCTTCATTATTACTTTCTAAATGAGATTAGCTTCACTGAATTATTATTATATCTACCGTTTTTCCTTTTCCTATGCTACTTTTGAATAACACTTTAGGTTAAATCCACAGGAAAATGTTGCTGCTGATCTCCTGTTTTCATTCAAAGTTTGGAACACGAAAGGCTATCATCTAAGCACAAAAACAAATGTGTTTCCCTCAGATAGCCTAACCTCACTTTTACGTGTGTGTATGTTTCATTAGTTGTATACTAAAATTCCATGCTATCACATAAATTGAGATAAAAAATACTAATATATATTGGGCCCATGCTGGCACGGGGTCCTGTATCTAGTATTATAATAAGCATCTATAAACAGAACCTTTCTTACACCATAATAGACAGGAAAATCTAAACTAGACATGAAACGATAGATATATGAAGTGTTGATATCGAGCTAGGCGTCACAAAATTGCTACATAGCGAGTCATAGGGACCGAACAAAGGAGACTTTGACCAAGAAGAAACGAACGGAATAATAAAGATTTCAAGGAAACAAAGACCGAGCCAACAATATGAATATCAAACAAATCATACCACCGACTTGCCGTCAACACTCTCAAAATTCTAGCATCTGAATGATTTACAATGATCAAGAAATGAACAGTCGTCAAATCAGTTAAGCAGCAAGATCACAACATCAAGCCATAAACTAAGTGATTCTTGACTCATAACACAGAAAACTAAAATTGGAGAAGGGATGTTACCTTTTCGGGGGCAGCGATATTAGGACGACAAGCTTGACCGTGAAGAACTCCCACCACTATGAGCCGATTTCGATGAGCTCCGAAAAATAAAACAACTCTTTCTTTTGATGAAATTCCCTCTGATTTAGGGTAGTAAATTAGTGTTTGAAAAATCCTTTATTTTTTTATCCCCCCAAAATCCCCTCCCAAACGTTAACGAAAGGAGAGTATATATAGGAAAAGAATGGAATTGATTAGGGGGGAAAACGGGTAGATTTTTGAATGAATTTGAAATTCAAAATTTGTACCAAGATCCTCAAATCCTTGCTCAAAATTAGGGAAAAAGCTGATTCTTGCGTATGGGAGAGTATTGTTGGCGCGATTTCTGGGTTCGATTAGCCTCGATTTGTTGCTGAATTTATGGGGAAGAAGACGTTGGTCGTACAGGGACGAGGTCGGTTACTATTTGCTGGGTTTTGCAAGCAAAGAAGGAGAATAAAACGTGCAGGGGGTGGGGTCATATGGTGTTGATGTTGTATTGTTTTGTTGTATTTGGAGAATTGGGTTTTTGGATTTGTATATTGTTGCTGATGTATGGGTTTGTTTTGGGCTGGGAATTTGAGAAATGAGAATGGAATGGGCCTTTGAGAATTGTAAGAAGGAGTCCTACAAAATTGGTTTAAAGCTTGGCTGAAATAAGGGGGTTTAGGAAAAGCTAAAATGGCTAAATTTGGAATTGAGGAAAGAGCCAAAAGATTTCGATCATAGCCATTCAAAATTAAAGATCTAACCAACATTGAATTGATTTAGTTAATTTGACTAGAAAATATATAAAACAAATTAATATTAATCAATTAACGAGCTTCTTAATCTTAACGAAATAAAATAATTAACTTACTTATAAACTAAAATATTTCAAAAACTCAAAATTATAACTATAATTTATACTAAACTAATTTAATAAAATACTTACTAAAAGTTTAAAATCTTTTTGAGATGATTTTCGAAATGTTTATAAAATATACTAATTATATACAAAACTATATAAAACATATATATTACATAAAAATTATAAAAATGATAAGTAACTTGAAAAATATTTTGAACTTTACAAAGTCAATTATTTCAAATCGTTTGGAATTTAAGAAACTCGATGATTAATATATATTGCGGAGGTCCAAAATTGGGTGTCAACAATTATTCATATTTTTCTGTAAAGTATGGTTATGATGGTGTCACAACCTAAAAATGGACGTGATGACACTCGTCTATTCCGACCAAGACAAGTTAGCCTCAACCCAACAACACGAAAGAAATGCAGAAAGTAAAATAAGAATAACATAAGAACGAGAAACTTAGTCATTCTAATATAACCCCCAAAACTTGGGTGTCATGTGTACAAGCCACTAATTAAAAAAAAAGAATTGAAAGATAAGTACAAGTCTCAATGTCTTTGTATCTAGAATTGAACAAAAGATAAGATAAAGAACAAGAGGCCCCGCATGGATGACAAGCAGCTACCTCTCAAAGTCCTTCAAAAGCCTCGAAAATAGAAGAAGAGCAACCACAAGGATCCGGGCCCGAAACCTACAAAAATGTAGAAGCAAGGAGTGAGTACCAAACAACATGGTACTCAACAAGCAACCTACTAAACAAAGTAAAACTAGGCTTGAATATGAGTACTCCTTTCATCCCAACCGAACCTCCTCAACTACAAACTGTATAGAAATCAGACCAACCTAATAGTTTTCAATACACAATTCACAAGGCTTGACAATCACAATTCAACAACCAACAAGTTTCAAGTATGTCAATCACAAGTATCAAGTAGATCATTCACAAGTTAGTTCAATCACAAGTGTCAAATGCATCAAATCATAATAATCATACTCTTGTTAGAACCATTTCCCATCGACACAATATCACTAGCCGGAACCATTTCTCATCGGCATAATATCAAATAGCCAGAACCATTTCCCATCGGCTTTATATAGTAGCACTTGCTGGATCCATTTCCCTTCGTTTTATATCATATCACTTGCCAAAACCATTTCCCTTTGGCACAATATCACTATCTGGAACCATTTCCCTTCGTGTTTATATCATATCACTTACCAGAACCATTTTTCTTTGTCCTAATCATCACAAGTCTCATCAAAGTGCAAAGAAATCAATGCAAATAAGTAATTTCACACCATAAGGAAATGACAACAACTCAAGCAATTCAAGTCCAAAATAATGCCATCAAAACATTTCATCAGTCGACAACTTAGGGTCCCCAACAAGGCAATTCACAAAGCATTATGATCAACATGTTGCCTTTTTTATTAATCCCATTTTTATTTATTAAGATTAATCAAATGGAATAAATGGATTCATCACCCTATTTTCATTACTCCCCAACACACACAATGAAGAAAAATACAAGATTCTACAAGTTTTACGATCACTTGCCTCAATTCAATCAAAAGTCAATCCAAGACTTGAGTCTTTCCTTTCTCAACAATGTCCAAAGCCACACAACCTAATTAAATCAAGTAATCACAATAAGCTTCGGGAAATAACAACACCCAAATCATACATTTTGAAAAAAGGGCCATATCAACTCAAGAACCCAATTTCAAAAATCAAGTTTGAAACCAAAAATCTTTATTTGAAAACATTACCCAAGTCATTTGGAACTCATTGGTGAAAACCATTTCAAAAAAGGAATTAAAATCAGTTCACAATCACCATTTACTTTAGACTTCTTGAAAATCATTGCCATTTGCCAATCAAAATTCAAGTTTTGATGTTAAAATCTATAAATGATAAAATGGAATTGAAGTTTTACGGTCACAAAGATTTATCCAAATGATTTAGCACAAGAAATCTCTTCAGAATTGCCTTCAAGTATATTTCAAAACTCAAAATAGGGAAAAATGGGGTAAAACCCCAAAATGGCAAGCATAAACTCTCCCTGATGTCGCAAAAGCTACCTCTGGTTCGGAAAAGTGAACCCCAGAAAAACTCGGCCTTCGCTTATGCGAACGTCGCGATTTCAAACATGTCCTTCACTTACACGAGAGTCTGGGGTCTCATCTCCCTTGCTTTTGCGGTAAGGATTTCCCTAACATGATTTTGAGATATTTGCTGAGTTTGGATCTTGACTTAGATCCCCCTTTCTTCGTTCTCATATGATTTTTTGAGAATGACCTTTTACAATCAGAGCTTCTGTTTCTCCGCCTTTTTATTTTTCTCTCTTTCTTTGTTCATAACTATATAAGGCAGAACAAACTTCTTTGAGAGATACCTCATCATTTTCACGCAATAGAGTACGTAGTTTCAAGATGCTCAGACTCATCGGGAAGTGAACTTAACAACATTAAGGCCATATCTCCATCCGTAAAAGTCACATTCATATTCCGCAAATCTATCGCCAACTTATTAAAGCTGGTGATGTGATTATTCATTGTGCTCCCAGGAATATAAGTGAAGCGTAACAATCTTCTTTTCAGGTAAAGTTTATTTTGACTATTTTTCTTCAAGAATTTCTCTTCCAATGAATTCCATAATTTATTTGCAAATGTTTCCTTTGTGTATGGATACTTTTGTTCTCTTGCAAGGTAAGATCGAATGGTACCGCAAGAAACACAGTTGATAATCTTCTAATCTTCTTCTCCTACACTGTCTGATTTCTTTTCTTCTATGGCAATATCTAGCCCTTGTTGGAAAAGGACATCAAGGACCTCGCCTTGCCACATTCCGAAATGTCCTGACCCGTCAAAAATTTCAACTGCAAATTTCACATTTGACACAATTCTTGTCATAAGCGAATACGCCAATGATGACGTATTATTGACATTCGATGTAGACTCATTATTTTTCTTGTCTCCCATTTTTGCTAAAAATACTATTTACTAGCTAAAATTGCAAAGACCAAAGTAAATCTTTTATGATGTGGAAGTTCAGACTGTGCCGCAACCACAAAGCATACCCAGATAATACCTTTGCTCTGATACCAATTGATGCGGAAGCCGAATATACAGAGCATGATGAAATTACAACTACTATATCTAAAGGTAGCTAATAAATAGTAAATGAGACAACAATAAAAGGAACACCAGGAATTTGTGAGGTTCGGCAAAAAATTGGTTTCTTTTGCCTACTCCTCGGACACAGCCAACCAATATTTATTTCACTCCAAAAGAGTACAAGTGAAATAGTACAAGAGAGAAAAAAGAACAAATGACTTAAAAGATTAGAAGGCAACTGAGAGGTGTGTTACAAATGAATTAGGAGCTATCTATTTATAGGAGTGAATTCTTCTTATTGATGTCATCCATGACATCACATTGTGTCAAAATGTCAAGGTTTAACTTGTGAAACCATTTTATGGTTTACCTAAATTTCACCTACAAATTACTATCTTGACTTTTGTACCACTATTAAAGAATTATCTCCCTACCAAATCTTCACATTAATTCATTTTTGAATCTTGTCAAATTTAACACTTACTACCTTCCTTCATTAACTGGCCTAGTAATTAGCCTCTATTAATACAAAATGAACAAGTAATTAAAGCAAATTATGTTGTTCATCTTTTTCCCTTTTAATTGCTCATGTTTCTAAAATTGAAACATTTTTATAAGGCTAACAATCCTTTTGGTGAAGTAGTTAACACGCATTAGAAAGATTATTGATTGAAGGATAAATGATAAGATGTTATAAATCATTTTTCTTTACATTATTAATGTTCATTACAATGTAANGGGCGGGACCGGCACCCGGAGACCATTTCTGGCCCCAAGCGAACCCTTGGCATGGTTTTCTTAACTCAGCGGAAACCTAACTCAACAGAATAACTTAGTGCAAACGCAATGTTACAAAACAACTTAACTTATAACATCTGGCCACAAAGGCAACTCGAGTTTCAAAAATAGAATATTTACATATATAAACACAAAAGAGAGACTTAAACTAACTGACTGACTGACTGTCTATGAAGCCTCTAAAGTACTGAGATGGATGTTGGGACAGACCCCTCAACATCCTAATAAAACAAAACTAAGAATACAAAACAACTGAGTCCTCCGGAAAGCAAGGAGGCTCACTACTGACTCTGAACTGCTCAGCT
The DNA here is from genome assembly GCF_019186545.1 of Solanum stenotomum. Taxonomy (NCBI): domain Eukaryota; kingdom Viridiplantae; phylum Streptophyta; class Magnoliopsida; order Solanales; family Solanaceae; genus Solanum; species Solanum stenotomum. The sequence goes on from NC_064288.1 coordinate 61,992,808, forward strand.
GGATCAACGGCGTGTTGGATGCTAATCCGGGGTACCTGAATCTGCATCATAATAAGATGCAGGCCAACTGGCATCAGTACATAGAATGTACGAGTATGCGAGCTGGAGAACTAAGCAACATAGGCTAGAAGGAAATCTGGAAGGAACTGAATAGCTTACCTGGCTCAACTCAACCTGACTGACTTCTTTCAATATAAGGCAATTTAAAACAAGTGCAATATAGAGAAAGACTGCTTTAAACATGCTATAAACTCTGAGTGTATACAAAGATACAATAAGCCTGAGATGTATATAGAAATACAATGATCTAATGTATATAAAAATACAATAATATATGTGTATGAAAATACAATAACTGCTGTGGGAGTTTCTCTAACCGACAACCATCACTTAAGAGCTATAGTGATGATACAACGATCGACCTCACGCTGCCAGAGCATCTTACACCTGGCCAAAGGTATGAGACTTGACTGCCTAATGGATCCACTAGTCTATCTGGAAAAGGATTCATCTAAAAAGTATGATCCTTTTCTACCCATGGTGGCTAACATGGTTCTATGGGGGCTGTGGGTTCTTTGAACGCTCTCCCAATTCGGTGCTCGATACTACTCCCAAAAATGTACTGGCTCTTATGTTTTTAAAACATATTTCTTCCTGCTAATATGAGATAATTACTCAAAACTAGCCCGAAGGCTCTTTGGAAAATCTCAGTTTCCAACCTTGCTTAAATGTAAAAACATTTCTTTAAAACTTCTTTGGGAATACATAGTTCCCTAATAACTTTGAGAAATAAACTCAACTTTAAGTTCTTGACTTAACTTGAAACTCTATACTCTTTACTCGACTTGAAACTTGAGCCTTAGAATGAAGTTAAAACGTTCAATAAAGACTCTTGAACAACTCTAAAGACTTGCTTGGACTTACTTCTTAACTTGCTTAACTTGACTCTAACTTCACTTGACTTTGATCCAAACTCGCCTCAAATTGAATCATGGATTCAAGGTATATGATCGCATGATTATGGAGGGGTTCTTGATGTTTAGAGGTACTTTAGAGTGTCGGAAACAACTATGAAACATATGTATAATACCTAGGAACATGCATGAGAAAGTGTGGAAAGAAAGGGAGAACATGGCGTTCTTGGCGCTCTGCAAGGCGCAGAGCGTCAGCCTTCGAAGCTCAGAAGGCACCTGCTGGCGCTCTGAGAGGCGCGCCGCCCCAAGGGATGGACTTCAGAGTCCCCTTTGGGGCGCGCTGGCAGGCGCGACGCGCCAGACTCTTCCCCAGAAAACCAGACTTTTCTCCCTCTTTTCTCCAACTCTAAACCTCTCTAACCTCATTGGATTCAACCCCAAACACTAGGGATCATAAAACCCCTTAATAAACAAGAGACTCAACTCAAACACACAACCAAATCATGTCCCACAACCAACAATAACTTCAACAACACAATCAACAACATCAACAACACAACCCAACATCTTCAACAACACAATCCAATCTTTTCTCAATAATAATGAATTTGGTGTGTGGGGGAAAGGATCAACCCACACTAAAAACTCACATACCTTGATAGGGATCACCCCTGACGATATCCACGACGATCTTTGACGGAAACTAGCTTGATCTCCTCTTTCTCCTCTTTCTCCTCTTCTTCTCCTCTTCTTCTCTTCTTCTTCTCTCCTTCACTCTCAAGCCCTAGCTTTCACTCTCTTAAAATGGGACAAAATGATCCAAATATCAGCCTAACACAACAATATAATCCCAAAAGAAATGGCTAGGGAAAAGACCAAAATGCCCTTAAAATTCCCGGACGGATTCCCTGCCAACTGCCCAACTTTCAAAGGGCATAACTCGCTCATACGAACTCGGAATCGAGAAAACTCGGCGGCGTTGGAAATATCATTGCAAGGGCTTTCCAAAAATAGCTGGAACTACTCCTAACTCATCCTGAGCTAGGAGTTATGACTGCTCAAAGTTGGCCAAAACTCACTGATTTCCCACACTTAACCAAATTTCCAGATTTTTAATTCCTTCCAAAATGACTATTTCCGATTTCCAGCTTATCTATAGTTATTTCAAATTGCCGGATGTTACATTATTAATATTCATTACAATGTAATCTTATATGTAAAGATAATATAATGTTTTAGTTTTAACGACCGATAGTTTTTAAGTATTATTTTATAAATTCTGTGATATTAAGTTCTCGCGCGAGGCACGGGTAATTTTACTAGTTGTTGTATAATATTCTATTCCTAATTAATATAAGAATATACTATTTTTGAATTTAGTTTCATTTGATATAATTCAATCAAATTTAAAGAATAAGAGTAAGAACTAAGAAACACTGATCACCTACGAGTAAGAAACACTCTATTTTATTTTTATTATTAAATATTTTTTATTTGATCCACTGGTCGGTCCTATCCATATTTCTCAAGTCTCACAAATAAGCAGACTTATTTAGACTAGGCTAAAAAGTCCTTTTCTTAAATGAGCTCCAAAAATCAGATTCGTTTAATTAAAAGTTGCTCCAAATAAAAAGGGATAACATAAATAACTGGATCCCTAATTTGAGGGATATTCAGTAACGAATGAGAAATTATATAATATTTAAATTCTTAGTTTTAAGGATACTACTGTGAAAAAAGAAATATATTTCCCCCTATTTTATTGAACCATTTATTTGGGTAACCAAAAGAATTTGCAAATAGAGACGACATGCCCTTTTTTTATAGTGCCGTATAACTTTTGCCGGAATTAGGGTTCTGATACTTTACCATACAACCATGGCTGATTTATTGCCGGAATGTCTCATTCAAAAAATACTCTGTTTGATTAGTTTTAAAGAAGCAACCAAGATGAGCATTCTCTCGAAAACATGGCTACAAGCGTGGTCGACTCTTCCCAACTTGGAATTCTTTGTTAATTGTTGGCGAGGCTGGGAAGCGCTTATAAATATAGTGGACACAACCATGGAGAGATATGTGAAGCGGAAAATTCCTATACAAAAGTTTGAATTATCAGAGATTTTTGCTGATTCTCCCCAACTCTTCCCTCTGATTGATAAGTGGCTTCTCATTGCACTTCAGAATGGTGTAAAACAACTCGTACTTCACTTTACAGCATACCCGGCGCCTATTTTAACAATCTTGACAGCAAAATCTTTAGGAGAATTGGTTCTGCACGATTGTACTCTTATGCCTGTTTCATTAACTAGTAGGGTTGTGAGTTGCAATTCTCTGAGAAAGATTTCTCTATCTTATGTAACATTAGATGAAAACATGCTTCAGACTCTACTTAATAGCTGTCCCTTTATTGTCTCTTTCATACTTGAGTATTGTTCGGGGTTGACTATGAAGCTTATAAAGATCAAGTCGGATTCCCTGAAGGTCTTGAAGATTCATCAATATTGCGGGATATGGGAGATTGATGCTCCAGATTTGGTATCACTTGACTATACAGGGAATGAAATTCCTGAACTCAACATTGTAAGAGAGTCAAGCCAATTGGAGAACTCAAAAATCATTCTTCATTGCATCTCCAGATTAAATACGGAATGGTTTTGTAAGTTGAGGAAGTTTCTATCAAATTCATCCTCTTGGTCTGAAGTTAGCCTTTGTTTATTAAAATGCGATGAGATCAACATGACAGATTTGCAAATGGACCACATAGGTTCTAGTGGAGGGGTGGACGTTTTAAATCTCAATATGCTACTGATGGATGAAATTATAGAGTGCCCAACTTTTGTGGATGCTTTGCTATGGAGTTGTCATCCTGGGAGACTCAACTTAATCTCAATTGATATTGAAACAGTTACACGTTTCATTGATCGTTTAATGTATATGAAAAATTTGAGTCATTCTACTTCTCATGCAAGCACACCTTGGAATAGTCAATTAAAAGATGTAAAAGCTTTTGATAGAAAAAACCAGTTGCTGCAACTCGGAAGTGAGGAGCTTGCAAAAAGGATTATGGAAACTTATTTTATATTAGATTGGTGATGCAGTTAATTCATTTGTCAGGATGTATTTTGTTTGTTTTCCACATCTACCTTTAAATTCTTTCACTTCCGTACACATGACATGAGTCTTTCTTTTTCTTTAAAATTTTAAAAGTTGCATAAGCATGAAGTTGACAACCTAATAAGTTGTTATTTTTGCGAGTAGAGTGTGGTGAAGAATGTTGTAAATTTGTCGGAATACAATTCAACGTTGTTACAGTAGTACAGAGCTCGAGCATGGTATATTTCTCTGTTTTCCTTCTTTTGAGATGCTCATAGGGACTTTGAGGGCGTTTTCATTTCTTTATTATATATAACAGCACAACTTATTAGAGTATATATACCAGTTTTTGTATCAGAAAGAGGTACTTACTTTGTACTTACCTTTCAATATCATAGGGTGTCTTAGAAAAAGCAATCCCCTTCCCTACACGTGTATTAACTTCATACTTGCCGCTGCTGGAGTATACGTAGGTAATGCTAATTAATACTAGGTTTCTTAAAGTTCGGCATTCTGATATTCCTTTCAAAATATCATTCTTAATAGATCCACTACAGTCTACAGATGATAAAGTTGCAGGACTTGGTATCCCCACATGTTATAGTTGTAATTATAGTCCTAATAATGCGTCTTGCCTAGAGTGTGTAGACATGTGGTGGAGATTCGATGGGGAGAATTATTATGGCTTTCACATTAAAACTGGAGAGGGATCAAGCAACTGGGCATTTACACTGAAGTTTGTATAGACACGCTCTTTGCTAGTGCTCCTTAAGCACCAAATATAAGTTTGGTATGCAAAAACTTCAAATCGTGTACTATTCCCTCATTAATGAAATGCCAGTTTGTTTGAAAAGAAAATGTCATGTGAAAAGTAAAAATTAAAGAGTTAACGAAAAGAAGGAAATAAGCATTCTTTTTAAACGAACAAAAAAGAAAATGAGACGAACAAATTGAAAAGGTGAAGAGTAATAAAACAGAGAGTGTCCACAAAGCTGTTTGCGTACACTGTAATATAAGGACATCCATTTAAACTTGTCTGACACATATTTAATCAAAATTTGTACATCACAATGCAAAGTATAAACTAGAAAACCCATGCTTCTTCATTGCGTTCAATGCAGTCTACAGGTGTTGAATTAGTTGTTCCTAACATAGCTTTCATTCTCTCGAATGAAGTCGTACTGAATCAAATTGTTCACCAAGACTGTGAGATACACATGTACGATCTTTGTTTGTTGTTTTACTCTTAACAATCACATGTACTGTCTGTGGATAACAATCAATCCAACACATTATCGAGAATTTGAGCTACATCATTGAGACCCTGACATATTAGCTTGCTAATGTGCAAGACGACTATCTGTTTGAGCAAGAGAGGGTCATGGTTTCTATATAAAGTGAAATTATAACTTAGTAAGAATTGAGTGGGTTAAAATATGATTCGTTTTTTAGTTCATTTCAGCCCAATCCATTTTGGCCTAAGTAGCTCTTGGGCGAGTCACTGAGTCGGCTCATTTGGACCCGACTAGTTTCATCATCCAAACCATCCATTTGAGACCCCTATTCACATGTGATTCGTTGCTTCTTCATCAATTTTATATTGTAAAATTGTTCATGTACTTAACTTGGCCGTACTGCTTTTCCTAGCTTAACGTTTTCTTGTATATAGGGATGTGTTATGTTCACACGAATAGTTTTTAAAGATGCAGTTTAGATTATGAGTATAACATAGGGATGTTTTTTGGCCAAAATCATGGAGACGTACATATGTATGAAGGCAGACACATAAATTATCCTTGAATATAACATTGTATTATAATTTTAAGTACAATTACTCCAATGATGAATCAAGTTTATGAAGATTATAAGTGGCTGAGTGCACCACAACCTTTAAAGTGAAACATGATATGGAAAAAAAGGAAGTATGGGAATTATGAATAGGAGTTAAAGTAAGATATACTATCCAGTCTTGATGTTGATTTTCCTTTATCTTTCATTATGTTACATTTTTGTTCATTGTTTTCATCATGGCTTCCTCAACTAACTTGGAACTTTTTTCAGAATTCGTAGGTGCTATGGTTATGCATCACCAAGTAAGAGATGAATAGCCATTTCATGGGAAACTCTTATTTCATTTTGGTATCAACCAGCAGCAGGCAGTATGAAGTTAATGCACATGTAGGGAGGGGGATTGTTTCTCTATGGTATTGAAAGGAAAGTACAGAGTCCCTCTTTCCGATTTAAAAACTGGTATATAAGTTGTGCTGTTAGTAGGATAATTGAGAAATGAAAAATCCCTCAAACTCAGAAGAAGGAAAACAGAGAAACATATTTTCGGAACTGCAAGAATTTAAAGCTAGATGTGGAAAACAAATGAAGTAATAAACTTTAGAATTCAATTCGAAATAGAGACAACTTAACTCCATCACCAATCTAATATAAAATAAGGTTTCTCCCCCTCCGTAATCCTTTTTGCAAGCTCCTCACTTCCGAGTTGCAGCAACTGATTTTTTCCATCAAAAGCTTTTATTTCTTTTAATTGATTATTCCAACCATGAGAATATGTAGAATGACTCGAATTCTTCATATACATTAAACGATCAATTAAACGTGTAACTGTTTCAACATCAATTGAGATTAAGTTGAGTCTCCCAGGATGACAACTCCATAGCAAAGCATCCACAAAAGTTGGGCACTCTATAATTTCATCCATCAGTAGCATATTGAGATTTAAAACGTCCACCCCTCCACTAGAACCTATGTGGTCCATTTGCACATCTGTCATGTTGATCTCATCGCATTTTAATATACAAAGGCTAACTTCAGACCAAGAGGATGAATTTGATAGAAACTTCCTCAACTTACAAAACCATGCCGTATTTAAACTGAGGAGACAATGAAGAATGATTTTTGACTCTCTTGCAATGTTAAGTTCAGGAATTTCATACCCTTTATAGTCAAGGGATACCAAATTTGGAGCATCAATGTTACATATCTTGCAATATTGTATAATCTTCAAGACCTTCAGTGAAGCCGATTTGATCTTTAGAACATTCATTCCCGAACAATTCTCAACGATGAAAGAGACAATCAAGGGACAGCTATTAAGTAGAGTCTGAAGCATGTTTTCGTCTAATGTTACATTAGATAGAGAAATCTTTCTTAATGAACTGCAATTCACAACTCCACTAGCTAATGAAACAGGCATAAGAGTACAATCGTGCAGAACCAATTCTCTTAAAGATTTGGCTGCCAAGATTGTTAAAATAGGCGCCGGGTATGATTTAAAGTGGAGTACAAGTTCTTTTACACCATTCTCAAGTGCAATCAGAAGCCACTTATCAACCATAGGGAAAAGTTGGAGAGAATCAGCAAAAATCTCTGATAATTCAAACTTTTGTATAGGAATTTTCCCCTTCCCATATCTCTCCATGATTGTGTCCACTATCTTTGTACGGCTTTCCCAACAAAATAAAAAGATTTTCAAGTTGGGAAGAGTCGACCACGCTTGCAGCCATGTTTTGGAGAGAATACTCATCTTGGATGCTTGATTATAGCTAGGAAGAAAACTGAGTATTTTTTGAACGAGACATTCCGGCAATATGTCAGCCATGGTTGTATGGTGAAGGATCACAACCCTAATATAATTTATAGGAATCCTATTTTTATATGTATCGATACTTACTGGTTGTCGCTAAATTTAAGTGTATTTGTTAATCTCCCCTAAATAAATGGTTAAATGTATACTTAAGATGAGTAAAAATAGGAGGAAAATATATTTCTTTTTCCTTATTTCTCCGTCCTATCCTTTAAACTAGGAATTTCATTATTAATTCGTTGTTTCGTTACTGAATATCCTTATTTCACAGTCTCTTTTTATAAGCATTAGTTCTGGGCACGTGCGTTGTACGTTTGTTCCATGCTAAATTGTGTGGAGTTGTTATAACGATATATATATATATATATATACTTGAACATGTATGTTGCCCATGTATCTCATGCTTAACTAGTACAAGAACTTTGAAAATATTATAATTAGTGTGTGATAAATTGCACAAAAATTGAAGAGAAATATACAAGCTCAAACCAATAACTTCAATTATACAATTCCTATAATATATCAAGTATATAATTTGATAAAAGTTTATTTTGTTTGATATGTCATAACTCATAATTTAAATGTCAAATGTGATTTCAAAATATTTCTTGTCTTAAGTTTTTCATCTTCTTTTTAAGAAATTGTAGTCTCCACCTTTTCACATTTGCATACGTATTAAGAGTTGTTGTCGAATGAGAGTAGTGTTTTGCAAAAAAATAAAAAATTGAGTGTTTCTTATTGGTTTAGAAAACCCTAAACACAATATTACAAATATTTCTCTTGGTTATGTTTTTTTTACAGAAAAGGGTCATATTTGCCCTCTACCTCAGAAATAGATTATATTTATCCTCGTCATAACTTTTTTGATATATTTATGGTTGGCATCCAATTTTAGGCATATATTGTAAGTCTCATGTCCCACTTTTCTTATCCTATGTGATGAGTACGTGGATATATTCTTAACACAATTTAAAATTTACTCTTTAATCAAACATTCTACCAGACCCACCCAACTAACAAGAACATATAGTACTAAAATACAAGAACAATCTTCACATTTATGTTTTACCATCTTTAGTCTTCCCATTCACAAGTCACAACTATGATGAAGGGCTATGAGGTTAGAGGGGTAAATTGGACCCTTTTTCTATCTATTTAATTGGTGGGCAAGGTAAGGGACAATGGGAAAGGGATTACAAAGTGGAACCCTCTTCACCAACAAAGTGAAAGTTTAGGTAGTCAACTGAGCCACATGTTGACAATGACGATTACAGAATCAAGGTCCAAAGTAGTTACAGAGGAAAACGTCAAGAAGATGGAAAATCAACTATAGAATTACATGACAAATGAAGCAAAAATGGACGATTTAGGCAAGAAGCTTTTGCCTAGTGTTATGGAATTTTTCTAAAGTAAGCCAACGTTGGCTCAAGTTTCTCACTATGATACGAAGACTGGTGTAATACAGGTCTTCTAAAGGGATGCTATTATACATAATTTTGACAGTGAGGTACCTACCTGATTACATATATAAATATGAACATCCTGCCGAATGGTTAACAGACACAAACTTTTTCATGCCACGTACTTAGAAGAAATTAAAGAAAACAATGTACCTGTATGAAACAACATGTTGAGTGTGCTTATACTAAATGGTTGTGACTGAATTAAGTATATCAGATATCACTAGTCAATTGAAACAGAACAGTAAGTTCAAACGAATCCAAAAATGAGTTAATTGATAGTCAATTTCATACTCATCCAACTTTTACAATTATATGACAGGACGTGATTTTAAAGTACAAAAGAACACCCATAAACCAAGCCTTAGAGATGTACATTACTAAATTATCTAAGAACTTTGACAAGAAACAACAAATCCACTTGAACTGATGGGAAAACTAACTTGAAGTAATAGAACCTCATTAATTACCAATCAAATAAAATAGAACCTCTATCATGCCAATTCTCATTCTTCCAATCACATTTGTAGGCTTTTAATTGACTATACCAAGGGTAGCTTCCATGAGAAGTAGACTGAATCGAATTCTTCATATGCATCAAACGATCAATGAATGACTTTTGAGTGCTCCAATTGTCTTGACTCTATTGCAATTTTAAGTTCAGGAATTTGATTTCCCATGTACTCAAATGACACCAAATTAGGAGCATCAATCTCCCATATGCCCACACAAACCCAAATCTTCAAGACCTTTACGGAAACTGTTAGTGAAAAACTTACAAGATAACAAAAATACAAGATTACAATTGAAAATAAAAATGAAGAAATAAATCTCTTCAGGCTGAGGCACAGATATTTCGCTCTCTTTAAGGAGATTCAAGCCCACTGCAGCAAATGTTTTTCACCGGTCCAGCAGTAGTCCTTCTTGACTTGTCCCCTCCAGGATACAACAACCTTCACAAAGTACAACTCAACAACTCTGGACAAGAGTTGAGTCCAAAGCTCCACAAAAGAAACACCTCTCTTCAACTAATAAGAACTCTCTTTTTGACAAACCTTATGCACTTTGTATTTTCTTGTGTGTTGTGTGTCACAAACCAAATGAAAACCACCACTATTTATACTACAAGAAGTCTTCCTAGCAATGAATAGGAAGATAATGGGGTAGTAAATAGTGAAGATAATGGTCTTAGGAGTTACATAGGTTACAAAGAATAATGGGGAATAAAGTGTGAAATAAAGTAAGTGCATCCAATGCCACTAACGGGCAGAATGTAGAGTTGCACAATGGCACAATAATGTGCACCAAATGAAAATGTTAGAAATGGCACAATCAATGTAATTAAGCCTCCTAATACATTGTTCCAAGGATAATGCAAAAGAGACTAACGTTCTGGAAATGGAATGTGCATCTTAACTATAATTGTTTAATATTAAAATGCTCCAAAACCAACAATCCCCCACTCATTATAATATTAGATAAGAGAGTCTATCATCTGAAGGAAGGAAGACTACTATGCATAATAAAGGTGTGCTCTGCATTGAACCCCCACTTAGTGAAACAATAACTTTTACTCCAGAGTCGTAGTGGTCTCAGACTTGAACTATGGCTGCTTAAGGGAAATAAAATATCACCGCTCACACATAATAATCAAGGTATCGACATGAGCTTTAAAGCCAGCACGTTATGGCCATGTGCTATCCCGGTTTCATGAGTGCTTTTGAGAATAAGCCCAATTCTCATAGAAAGCAACCTACTTCCACACATCACGTAGGTGAAATTGTCGAGAGTGCTCTTGTAAGCTTAACACTCCACCCATACGGGCTACAAATATTCATTAAAAGTTTTATCAACTCAACCTTCACAAACTACAGGAATCAATGCATTCACATCATAGAGAGGGAAATAAAAAGATAGTGCATTTTTTCACAACAAATCATCATATGATTAGTTTTTTCCTTTGAACCTGGTTATAGGATCTCCAGTCCCCAGGTTGGGTTTCCTTATATATGACTCAAGGATTTGTAGGCTTCAATCCCATCCCCCTCGATGTGCTCCAGACCTTTTCTCTTGTTAAGGCCTTTGTAAGAGGATCTGCAAGATTATCACAAGATTTGACATAATCAACATTAATGGTACCATTTGTCAAATATGATCTTACATTACTGTGTTTCCTCCTTATAGGTCTGGATTTACCGTTGTAGTAACAGTTTTGAACTCTACCAATCGTAGCGGTGCTATCACAATGAATTAAAATA
>NC_064288.1:62004230-62063760 GCF_019186545.1 Solanum stenotomum
AGTTTGACTGTGGGAGCTACTATTAACCAACATAAAACCACGTAAGCTAAATGCGAAGTCCGATGTATACGCCTCATCGAGAGGACCTAATATACCTTGCCAGGGGTATAAAGGCATGACTGGCGTGATCACTAAATCTGATGCCCACATAGGAGACTTATAAACCTACAAGAGCATGTAGTTCCGGGACTATGAGGGTACGCTAAACCCTAGTCCAACTCGGTGCTAAGCCTACTCCCAACTGGAATTGTGTATGATTCAACATAACTGAAATACTGGATAGCTCAATGTTCTGACATGCAAATTTGAGAATACAACATTTAGGAACTGACAATGTAACATTTGAAAACTAGAGCATGTTTATCCGTTTAACTGACCTAGCAAGTGTAATCATGAACTAAGAGAATCTACACAACTAGGGTTCTGAGTTTCATGCAAGGAACTAAGCAAACTTTCCAAGAAAACATGATAATTTGATAAAAATACTACAACAGCTAAATCACAACGATTATCCAAGGTTTTAAAAACCCTAGGTCTAAACAAGATATAGAGAATAAAAAATCTGACTGAATTCTAGGGACCTAGTGGATAAAAGGAACCCACTAGTGAAATTCCACATACCTGGTGACGAAATCTACGGAGAAATCCTTCAATTTAGGGGTTGAAACTTGAAGCAAACCTTCTAATTTTTCTTGGGAAACTATCTCTTCTTTCTTCTCCTTTTTGCTCTATGTTTGGGTGATTTTTGGTGAATAAAGGTTCTGGTATGTCTGACTAAGTTATTAGGCTTAAACCGAGTAAAACCACGTAGTTTAGGAATAAAATAATTAGGAAAAGATCCAATTAACTCTAAGATAAAAGTTGACCCTGACCGACAGACTGTGGTCTGACCGACGGTCAGTCCTATCAGTCCGTCGAATGGCATCTGAAAGCTGTAAGCTGGGGTTTGAACTACGGACTGTGGTCCCACTTACGGTCCTTAGGTCCTATCGTGGTTCTGGACTTTCTGGGAGAAATTGAGGTGATCAACCACGGACCACATCTACGATCCGTAGTCCCATCTACAGGCCGTGGGTGGTCTCCGTGGGTTGACACCTGCAATTTCAAAAAAATCTACATTTTCTATTTTCTCAAGTCCGAGGTGTTACAATTGCTTTGGGCTTTGATTGCTAAGGTAGGGAATTCATCAATTAATGGATCTCTTTCATCCATTGGATTCCAAAATGTGACGCCCCGAGGCTACCCCCAGGATGTAAACATGGGACATAGGATCACGAGTGACCCAAGCTAACCCTGAGTTGGCATATCATAATCATACTTAAACAATTGAACCAAAGATACTATGTGGAAGCTTAAAACATGATGTAAACTAAACTGATCTGAATGAATAAACTATAACTTTCATGACAACTAAAAGGTCTAACTCCAAGCTAAAACTGAATCTAACTATGTCTGAATAAATGCCTCTAACTAACTAGAGATGCTGGGACATGTCCCCAGCTAACTCTAGCAAAACTGAAACTCGAAAGGAAAGATTTAATAGTAAACATATCAATCGTCCTCGAAGAATGATGACTCACCACTGATGCTGCTGAATACGGATCGAGAATTGATCTACATGAGATCTGAATGCTGAGGACCTGAACCTACATCACAAGAAGATGTAGCATAGAGTATGCGTTAGTACTTGAAAGGTACTGAGCATGCATGATAGGATAAAGCTGAACAATATATACATAATTGAAATAAAGCATACTGAGCAATGATATACGCTGAACATGGAGAATATACTAAACTTGATAAATATGGACTAAACTAAATGCAATGGCCAAGTACATAACATACTGAAACTGAATACGGAACTGTGTAACTGATAACCTGGTCAATGCACTAAAATCTGACTGTGGGAGCTACTAATAACAAACATAAAACCACGTGAGATAAACGTGGAGTCCGATGTATACGCTCCATCGAGAGGACCCAATATACCTTGCAAAGGGTATAAAGGCATGACTGACGTGATTACTAAATATGATACCCACAGAGGGGACTTAACCTACGTGGGCACATAGTTCTGGGACTATGAGGGTGACTGACCCTAGTCCAACTCGGTATTTAGCCTACTCCCAATAAAATGTATAAAATACAACATACCTGAAATAAACTGGATAGCTCGAGATTCTGACATGTTAACTGAAAATGCAACATTTAGAACTGATAATGAAACATTTGAAAACTGATGCATGTAGATCTATGTAAACTAACCTAGCAAGTGTAATTCATGAACTAAACGAATCTACATAACTAGGGTTCTGAATTTCATGCAAGAATTAAGCAACATGGTTACGAAAACGTAATATTCTGATTAGGATTAATCTAACAACTAAATCACAGCAATAAGTCTTAAGTTCTAGAAACCCTAAGTCTAAACATAATGAAGGGAATCATGAATTTGACTGAATTCTAGGGACCTAATAGGTGAAATGAACCCACTAGTGAAATCCCACATACCTGGTGACAAATTTTACGGAGAAATCTTTCAATNATAACTGAAATAAATTGGATAGCTCGAGATTTTGACATGTTAACTGAAAATACAACATTTAGAACTGATAATGAAACATTTGAAAACTGATGCATGTATATCTGTGTAAACTGACCTAGCAAGTGTAATTCATAAACTAAACAAATCTACATAACTAGGGTTCTAAATTTCATGCAAGAATTAAGCAACATGGTTATGGAAACGTAATATTCTGATTAGGATTAATCTAACAACTAAATCACAACAATAAATCTTAAGTTCTAGAAACCCTAAGTCTAAACATAATGAAGGGAATCATGAATTTGACTGAATTCTAGGGACCTAATAGGTGAAATGAACCCACTAGTGAAATCCCACATACCTGGTGACAAATTTTACGGAGAAATCTTTCAATTTCTTGGCTGGAACTGAGGGAAACTTGCTGCGTTCTTGGAGAGGGTTTGGTCGATGCTTTCTCTCTTTTGTTTCTTGATTGGATCGATTTCTGTGAGGCTGAATTGGTTAGGGTAAATTCTGATTAAGTTACTAAGCTCAAACTGACCAAAATGACATAGTTTAGGGGTTAAACGACGTAGTTTAGGTGTCCAATGAATAGGGAAAAGACCAAACTATCCCTAACTTAAAACTATTGGGGCCAATCGACGGGCCTGATCGATGGACCGTCGACTGACCTATGGTCTGTCGTCGACTGGCTTCAGAGAGGGGCTGATGAGGGGTCCGAACCACGGACTATGGTCCCACCTACGGTCCATAGGTCTTGGCATGGGTCGACCTTTAGCTGAGATATTCTAGGTTTCAGAAGAGGGGTTACAGGTGGCCAACCACGGACACCACCTACGGTCTGTGGGTCACCCTACGGTCTGTAGGTGGCTTCGTTGGTGGCACTTGCAACTTCTGAAATTTCTGTATTCTGGTCTTTCTAGCATACATGGTGTTAGATTATCTCTCCCTCGGGAACATTCGTCCTTGAATGAAGACTAAACTAGTTGAATATGGAGGGAATGAGCTGCAACCCAATCACAAGGTATCGGAAACTGAAATCTGACTGAACAAAGTTCCAAGAACATGCAAATACGCTGAAAATGCAAGACTAACTAAAGGAACTAAATACTAAGACTGAATTTACGCATAAGTAACTGAAACACTGGAAAGGAACTATTACTTCAAGCTGGAATGGAATCAAAAGGAAAGAGATGAGGATACTTGGCCTTCATGGTTGCTTTTGCTTCCCAAGTAGCTCCCCCTACGGACTGACTCCTCCACCAAACCTTAATTGAAGTTACTTCTTTGTTTCTCAACCTTCGAACTTGACGATCAAGAATTTCAACTGGCACATCTTCATAAGTGAGACTATCCTTCACATCCACACTTTCCAATGGTACTATAGACGCTGGATCACCCACACACTTCTTCAACAATGAAATGTGAAAGACCGGATGGACTGCTGCTAGTTCCGCTGGAAACTCTAACTCATAAGCCACTTTAGCAACCTTTTTCACGATCTTGTAAGGGCCTACATATCTAGGACTGAGCTTCCCTTTCTTTCCAAATCTCATCACCCCCTTCATACGTGACACTTTCAGGAAAACCCAATCATCAATTTGGAACTCCAAGTCCCTTCTCCTTACATCTGCATAGGACTTCTGGCGACTCCGGGTTGGCTTAAGTCTATCTCTGAGGAGCTGAACTTTTTCCATAGCATCATGAACCGAATCTGGTTTGATCAAGGCTACTTCACCTACTTTAAACCAACCAATTGGAGATCTACATCTACGCCCATATAATGCCTCATAAGGGGCCATCTGGATACTAAAATGGTAGCTATTGTTGTAGGCGAACTCTAGAAGAGGAAGGTGATCATCCCAACTACCCTTGAAGTCGATCACGCAAGATATCAACATGTCCTCTAAGGTCTGAATGGTACGCTCTGCCTGACCATCCGTATGTGGATGAAATGATGTGCTAAGGTTAGCCTGAGTACCAAGACCTATCTGAAATGACTTCCAGAAATGAGAGGTAAACTGGGAACCTCTATCTGAGATGATAGACAAATGAACCCCATGCAACCTGACTATCTCATTAATGTAAAGTTTGGCATAGTCCTCCGTCGAATCTGTAGTTTTAACAGCCAAAAAGTGAGCGGACTTAGTAACTCTATCTATTATCATCCAAATTGAGTCATACTGTCTGCGAGTATGAGGCAAACCTGTAACGAAGTCCATGTTTATCACTTCCCAATTCCATATAGGAATGTTGATCTTTTGTGTCATACCTCCTGGTTTCTGATGTTCTACCTTCACATGCGACAATTAGGGCATTTAGCCACAAAATTTGCTATATCCCTTTTCATGCTATTCCACCAAAAGACTTCCCGCAGATCATAGTACATTTTAGTGGCACCTGGATGGGTAGAATACCGATAGTTATGGGCTTCTGTAAGGATTTGATGTCTCAACTCACCTACCTTAGGAACAAATAAACGACCCTGGTAGTGAAACACACCATCTCCCCCTTGGGAGAAAACCTCAACTTTTTGCTGATGAACTGCCCTCTTCAATTGAAGCTATATAAGGTCACTGTCTTGCTTCTCTTTAACCTCCGCTACCAATGAAGATTCTGACCCATTCTGAACTTACACCACCATCTGATATGCTCATAAGGCAAACTCCTAAGCGAGCAAGTCGGTGAACCTCCTTCGCTAATTCCTTCCTTTCTTCCTCAACATATGCTACACTACCCATATAGTCTACTAAGAGCATCAACTACTACATTGGCCTTACCAGGATGGTAAAACACATTCATATCATAGTCTTTGAGGAACTCAAGCCATCTCCTCAGGCGAAGATTCAACTCTTTCTGGGTGAACACATACTGAAGGCTCTTATGATCTGTGAACACATCTACATGAACACCATACAAATAATGTCTTTAAATCTTTACAACAAATACTACTGTTGCAAGCTTGAGTCATGAGTCGGATAGTTCTTCTCATGCACTTTAAGCTGTCTAGAAGCATAAGCTATAACCTTACCTCGCTGCATTAACACACAACCTAGTCCAACTCTGGACGCATCCCAATAGATCACATAACCGTCTGACCCCTCTGGTAGAGTCAAAACTTGAGTTGTAGTCAACCTAGTTTTCAGTTCTAAGAAGCTCTTCTCACATTCATCTGACCACTGAAACTTAACCTTTTTCTGAGTCAACTTAGTCAATGGAGAAGCTATGGATGAAAATCCTTCCAAGAACCTTCTGTAATAACCGGCTAAACCCAAGAAACTTTTGATATCTATTGGAGAGGTAGGTCTGGGCCATTGTTTCACTACCTTTATTTTCTGAGAATCCACTCGGATCCCTTTGCTAGACACAATATGCCCAAGGAAAGCAACATATTGTAACCAAAACTCACATTTGCTAAACTTAGCGAATAACTGGCGATCTTTGAGAGTTTGTAGGACAACCCTCAAATGAGTCACATGTTCTTCCTCATTCCTAGCGTAAATGAGAATATCATCAATAAAAACGATAACGAACAAGTCCAACTACTGCTTGAACACATTGTTCATCAAGTCCATGAAAGATGCAAGAGCATTGGTTAGTCCAAATGTCATAACTACAAATTCATAATGACCATACTGAGTTCTGAAGGCTATTTTCGGAATGTCACTATATCTGACTCTGAGCTAATGATAATTGGATCTGAGGTCTATTTTCGAAAAATGACTAGCACCCTGAAGTTGGTCGAACAAGTCATCAATCCTGGGGATAGGGTACTTATTCTTGATTGTGAGTTTGTTCAATTGCCGATAATCAATGCACATCTTGAGAAAACCATCTTTAATTTTCACAAACAACATGGAGCACCCCATGCGGAAATGCTGGTCTGATTGAACCCTTATCTGGAAGGTCTTTCAACTATTCCTTCAATTCCTTAAGTTCAGCTGGAGACATTCTGTAAGGAGGGATAGAAATAGGTTGGGTATCTGGAAGGAGATCAATTCCAAAGTCGATTTCCTTTTCGGGAGGAACTCCGGAAAGATCTTCTGGAAACACTTCTGGGAACTCATTAACTATTGGAACTGACTCAAGAGTAGGGGTTTCAGAGCTTGAATCCTTAACCTGAACTAAATGATAGAGATACCCCTTAGAGATTTTCTTTCTGGCCTTAAGGTAAGAAATGAATCGATTCATAGGTACTGAGTTACTACCCTTCCATTCTAAGACTGGTGCGCTAGGAAACTGAAAATGAACGATCCTAGTTCTACAATCGATGGAGGCATAACATGAATGTAACCAATCCATGCCTAGAATGACATCAAAGTCTACCATTTCTAACTCTACAAGATCTTCTTAGGTGACTTTCTGAGAGACTGTGACATGACAATTTTTATATACGCTTCTAACTATAACTGAGTCACCAACTGGAGTAGAGACTGAGAAGGGTTCTGAGAGAGTTTCTGGACTGACATTGAAGTTTACTGCTATATAATGAGTTACAAAGGAAAGAGTAGCCCCTGGATCTAACAAAGCATAAACATCTAGATGAAAGACTCACAACGTACCAGTAACCATATGAGGAGAATCTTCCTGATCCTGGCGAGCCTAGAGAGCATACAACCTATTCTGGCGCTGACCGCCACTTGTACCAGATGTAGCACCCTATTGAGTCGGGCGACCTACTGGTGCTATTGGAGCTATAGACTGAGTCCTAGCTACAAGCGTTACCTCCTTGTCCCTATTTAAAAGAAGGGAAATTCCTCAACTTTGTACCAGTCTAACCAAACCCAAAACATCCATCCTTCCCTTCAATACACTTGCCCTGATGGTTCTTACCACACTTTGGACAAGTTGGGTAGGTTCTAGTATTTAAAACACTCCCTTGAGACTTAGAGCCTGATGCCCTACCTTTCTGATCCTGTCGAAACCTGGGGGATGGAGCATTAGCTGATGAAGGTGCTGGAGCTGAAGACTTTGGCTGAAACTGCGAGCGATTTCCACCACCCTATTTCTGATAAGAGTAATCATAGTTGCCTGTCCTAGCCTTCTTGTTGTTATTAGCCTGTTCCCTAAACTTATCTCCCTCAACCTGCTGAGCATTAGTCACGAGCCTAGAGATATTCATGTCCTCTAACAACATGACATTTCTGCATTCTGTCTTCACCAAGTTAGATACTCCAAAAAGGAACTTGCTCATCTGCACCCTAGGGTTGGCAACCATATGTGGAGCATACCTAGAGAGCTTGGTGAACTTTAGTCCGTACTCTTGGACTGACATAGAGCCTTTCCTCAAATTCATAAACTCCTTAACTTTTGCCTCTCTCAACTCCCTTGGAAAGAACCTATCCAGATAAGCTCCGGTAAAACACTCCCAAGTCACATGAGTTGCATTCTCACCCCTATATTCCTTCTATTAAGTGAACCAAATGTGAGTTACATCCTTGAGCTGGTAGGACGCCAACTCTACCCTATCGTTCCCAGTTACTTGCATCACTCCAAAGATCTTTTTGACCTCATCAATAAAATTATAGGGATCCTCACCAACTTGCGACCCTAGAAACTTAGGTGGATTCATCCGAACAAAATCACGGACCCTAGCTACCATTGATCCACCACTAGCATTTGAAGGAACTGAACCTGCTGATTGTTCTAGTTGGCTACACTCTAGGCTAAAAGTTTAATGGCGTTCTGAAACTCAGCATTCAAAACCTCATGGTCTAGGACTGGAAGAGCTGAGTTAGCGTTACGGGCATTAGCATTCCTGGCATAAGCTCTACGAGGAGGCATGATCTGAAACACATAATGTCGAGTTAGAGAAGAGATCATACCCACACACGATACAAATAACAAGTAAGTGAAGTTTTTCCTAAAACACTTCGTAGCCTCCCCCTCATAGGTGTAGCGCGTTTCACACTCATGAAAGGGACTCTACTTAGTGCGACTTTCCAGATATCCTAGGACTCTTAAACCTAATCTTCTGATACCAAGTTTGTCACACCCTGAGACTACCCCAAGGACGTAATCACGGGACCTAGGATCATGAGTGACCCCAAGCTAACTAGGGGTGGGCATTCGGTTCTTCGGTTCGATTTAATCAAATTTCAGTTAGATTCTTTGGTATTCAGTTTTAGAAAAGTGTGCACCATATTTCAAACCAAACTAGATCGGTTCAGTTTGATTTTTTCTACTTCTGTTCAGTTTAGTTCGGTGTTTTTAAATCGATTTTTCGGTGTGAATAAAAATAAAGTGGGAATATGATAAAGTAACAATTGATGTTCACTTCACACTTCAAACTTCAAAGTAACAACTAACAGTCTAACAATAAAAGTATTAACATCAAAATAGTTTTTTTAAAGTTGGGTGCCCTTTACTGTTTTGAAGTGTAAATGACAAAGTGTGCCCTTTACTGTTTTGTTTAGGCTCCAAAATTTAAAAATTGAAATGGGCCAGGTAAATATTTGAGTCAAAATATATAAGTATTATTAAATAATATAATTTAAATATTTTAAAATTTATTTAATAAAACTTTGATTTTTCGGTGCACCGTAGTTTCGGGACCCTTACACTGAAATTCGAACCAAAGAACTGAAGTTTCGAAAAAAAAGAGCCGACACCAAATCGAAACACCGAAGAACCGACATCGAAGAACCAAAATAGTTTGGTTCGGTTCGGTTTTTTGGTATTTGTGCCCACCCCTAAAGCTAACCCTGAGATGGTATATCCTAAGCATACTTAAACAATTTAACCAAATATACTATGCGGAAGCTTAAAACAAGATGTAAACTGAAATGAGGAATACCCAATATTATCTGAATGAATAAACTGTAAGTTTAATGACAACTGACACGTATAACTCCAAGCTAAAACATAATCTAACTATGTTTGAATAAATGCCTCTAACTGACTAGAGATGCTGGGACATGTCCCTAGATAACTCTAGCAAAACTGAAACTAGAAGGGAAAGGCTGAATAGAAAACATGTCAATCATCATCGAAGAATGTGGTGAGTATGAGGACTCACCACTAATGCTGCTGAATACGGATCAGGAACTGATCTACACGTGATCTGAATGTTGAGGACCTAAACCTACTTCAGGAGAAGATGTAGCGTAGAGTATGCGTCAGTGCTTGAAAGATACTGAGCATACATGATAGGATAAAGTTGAACAACATATACATAACTGAAATAAAACATACTGAGCAATGATATACGATGTAAATGAAGAATATACTAAACATGCTGAATATGGACTAAACTAAATGCAATGACCAAGTACATAACATACTGAAACTAAATACAGAACTGTAACTGATAACCTGGTCAATGCACTAGTATATGACTGTGGGAGTTACTAATAACCCACATAAAACCATGTGAGCTAAACGTGAAGTATGATGTATACACCCCATCGAGAGGACCTAATATACCTTGCCAAGGGTATAAAGGCATGACTGGCGTGATTACTAAATATGATGCCCACATAGGGGACTTAACCTACGGAGGCACGTAGTTCTGGGATTATGAGGGTGACTGACCCTAGTCCAACTTGGTATTTAGCCTACTCCCAATAGAATGTATAAAATACAACATAATTGAAATAAACTAGATAGCTCGAGATTCAAAAATGCTAACTGAAAATGCAACATTTAGTACTGATAATGACACATTTGAAAACTAATGCATGTATATATGTATAAACTCAACTAGGGTTCTGATTACATGCAAGAATTAAGCAACATGGTTACGAAAATGTAATATTCTGATTAGGATTAATCTAACAACTAAATCACAACAATAAATCTAAAGTTCTAGAAACCTTAAGTCTAAACATGTCACACCCTAACCCTAAATGAGGTGATCAAGTACCATATGAACACATGCCTTACAAGTGACCTATGACGAGAAAGTGAACTACTATGCAAATAGATTTATTAATGAGAAGCTACATATACAACACATGTCGACTAGCTGAACCAATACATTTGACAAATAAAACTATGAATACAAATGATAGCTTTAAAATGTCTAAAAAGCCTCTACTGGAATCCATGGTTGTATATCTATCAAAATACACATAGTAAAGACTCGGCAAAGCCTTGAATCAACCTGGAGCTCACCAACAATCGCTGAGTATCATGTGCTTCTATTGGGGAGATCTACTAGTTGAGTACCTGTACCTGCAACATGAAATGTAGAGTCTCCAATAAGGACGTCAGTACAAAAAAATGTACTGAATATGTAAGGTATAATACAACAATATGTAAAATGAGAGCTCAAGTGAAACCAAATACAAATAGATAATGATTAGAGACCACCTTTGCTTATACTTATGGAATCGTATATGTTACATTCTTTTCTTTACTTTTCTGTGCATTATAATCTTTATAAGACATATGATACAAATGACCAGCTGATCATTGGTAGAAAGAGGATGACTCATGCTATGTATTTTAACCCCTAGGATGCGGTCCTCATAAATATACAAACCGGGATTGACCCATGCTAGGCTTTTATCCCCTGGGTTGCCACCCATAATAATATAGATTCAGATTAGCCCATGCTAGGTATTACCACCCCTTAGCTGCCACTCTTAAGTATTAGAATTAGGATCGGCCCATGCTAGGTATTTTAACCCCTGAGGTGCCACCCTTAATTATATAGATTCATTTTACCTTGCCTCTTTAATCTTTGAGATTGTTCTTTTGATGTTCATAACTCTTTTGAGATTGTTGTTTTGGTGGTCATAGCGTTATTCATCTTTGTGACAGTAAAACATAGTAGGAGACATGTGAATATGGACTTAAGATAATAACAATGACATGGGAAGCAATTGTGACACCAACGTAATACTTAGGAGCTTATATGACTTAATAAGCATTTTGACATCTTAAATTGAAGCACATATCAAGTGAAGACATTAAACATTCAGCCAAGAGATATGAACTCTATATGACAGCCAAATACTTACTAACTAATATAAAATACAAGGTATATGTGAATGTGGAACCAAGGAAGCACGTGGACAGATTCAACTTAGGGACGAATACATATTCCAAGTACTTACATATACAATGAACAATAGAGCAAGTAGGGATCTTGTGAGGTAACATTATAGTCTAACACAATGGGAGTGATTACCAATAAAGGGAACATATGAACACATGAAAAGATGACTTATATGATGGAGTAGACAATTGAAGCAAGTTGGCAAGATATGTGCAAATTGTATATCCAACATATAAACATACGATCTAGGATCATTTTGATTTATATAAGAGAATATGTGCCAAGGGTTAGCACTTTGACGATGAAACAAGTTTAAACCTTGCATGCTGATACTTGGTAGAGTAAACACGTACATCTAGTAATAAACTCATATTAGAGTACTGACTTTAACGTTCTAGGATGTAGGAATGAGATAATTAGCTATATTGGTGATCTTATACTGTCACTTTGGATCAGTCACTACCAAGGGCACTTAGAAAGCTTACTTTGTAATATAAGTGTTGGATTCATGCCAAAGAAATAGTAAATCGAATAACCTTACATACGTTGCTGCACAACTTTGGATATTACAGTGAGTTAACCGTCTTCCTTTCAGATTATTTATCTACAATGGAGTAAATAATAAAACTAGCATTAGTAGCTGATAAACAAGTTTGGGCTACTTGATCAGACCAAAACAATAATTGGCAGTAAATTTATAATTAATCCCATCAAGGGTGTTCTTCCCACCCATTATCCTCTATTTTTTTCCATATACTATACAACCTTTTTATAAGGTCCTCCGAAACTCCTCGGGCTTCATAATGTTTGGAAAATAGTATACAAATGGATGGCAGGACGTAAGCTCATGCAACACTCAATTAAGTGGTGTATCTCTACACTTTTGATGTTCGATCCAGCCACACCCCTTTATTTTACGATACACAAAACAATCCCTAAGCATCACAATGTGGAAATAGCAATATGAACTCACGGCTTCCGATCAACATCCTTTGAGTTCCAACTAACATTACATTTAAGATTCTCAAAACGAGCTCATAATCAAAATTTAAGGGGACTCCACTCCATGGCTATCCCAACTAGCACATCCTTCCCGAACATTTACCAAGATCACACCATATAGAGACAACACTCCTTAGTTCATTAACACATACAAACTTTCACAAACAATGCAAGAATAAAAGAGGGATGAAAATTTCCATAGCTTACCTTGGTGGACAGAAACCTCACTTGCTAAGACTTGGATTCTTCAAAGTTTAGGTTCTCCTCTCACCTTACCTTGATGTTGAATAAGATTATTCACTTGAATTCCTTAAGATGGGAGATGTTCTACCAACTTGTACTTTAAAAACAAAGGCTTTTGCTTCAGATTTTAATGGTGAAGCTATAGACTAAAACTCTTGGAACTTCTATGGCTTTCTTTGGGAGTAATTTTCTAAAGAATAAGTGATGAAGGAGATGTGATAAGCTTGAGTCCTTTTAGAGGTCCCTTTTAGACATTTTCACTTAATAAATTTGAGAATTAATATGGTCCTTTACTTTAAGCAACCAGGTGCATCACCTCCTTAGTTTCTGCCACAAGTTTTTAAGTAGGTGGACCTACTTGCCCTTTTTACTTAAAATGTACTCCAAAAATTCTAAGTAGGTGCATTACCTACATGCCCTTTTCACTTAAAAAGTGGTCCACTAATTCTAAGGAGGTGCATCACCTACTTGCCCTTTTCACTTAAAATGTAGTCCACTAATTCTAAATAGGTGAATCACCTACTTGTCACCTACTAGCATAATTTAGTCAAGAAATCACCTAACTTATTTTACACCATTTTTCCAATCTTAGTTTCTTTACAAGACGGTAACACTAATACACAATTGACCACTTTGACTTTTACATCAAATACCACCTTTTACTAACTCACTTTAAACCTATTCTTTTGTCACTGTCGCATAGGAAACCGAGTCCATAACTATACCACAAGGTAATTTATAAGCGTCATATAAATAGAACTAGCACACGTAGAATACGGGGTGTTACAAAACATAATGAAGGGAATCATCAATTTGACTGAATTCTAGGGACCTAATAGGTGAAAGAAACCCACTAGTGAAATACCACATACCTGGTGATGAATTTCACGAAGTAATCTTTTGATTTCGGGGCTAGATCGGGGAGACTTGTTGTGTTCTTGGAGAGGGTTTGGTCGATGCTTTCTCTCTTATTTTTCTTGGTTGGATCGATTTCTCTGAGACTGAATTGGTTAAGGTAGGTTCTGATTAAGTTAGTAGGATCAAACTAACCAAATGACGTATTTTAAGGGTTAAACGACGTAGTTTAGGTGTCCAATGCATAGAGAAAAGACCAAATGACCCCTGACTTAAAACTGCCGGGGCAAATCGACGGACCTAACCGATGGACCGTCGACTGACCTATGGTCCGTCCTGGTCATTCGTTGACTGGCTTCATAGAGGGGCTGCTGAGGGGTCTAAACCATAGACCTGGACCACAGACTGTGGTCCCACCTACGATCCTAGCGTGGGTTGACCCCTAGCTGAGATTTTCTGGGTTTCTTGGGAGGGGCTGCAGGTGGCCAACCACGGACCCCACCTACGGTCTGTAGGTGGCTCTATTTGTGGCACCTTCAACTTTTGAAATTTCAA
Source organism: Solanum stenotomum (assembly GCF_019186545.1). Lineage (NCBI taxonomy): Eukaryota > Viridiplantae > Streptophyta > Magnoliopsida > Solanales > Solanaceae > Solanum > Solanum stenotomum. The sequence continues at coordinate 62,018,435 of NC_064288.1, forward strand.
CATTCTGGTCTTCCTAGCAAACGGGGTGTTACACAAAAGAAACTCAATCTCCAATTCAATTTCACCTAATTTTCTTAGGGTTTGATATGATTCTCCATGGGTTCAATTTATGGTGATTCAATTACTTATATTCAATCTTACTATGCATGACTTAACTCAATTACATGATTTTTAATTATTTTCACCAATGCCTATGTCTATTTTATGAATATGAACTATGATTATATACTTATGAATTATGATTATGACTCTTTGCATGTTTTATGAAAGTAATGACTTATGACTAAAGGATATTTTAAAGATAAAGTATCACTGATTGGTGAAAAGTTTCCTTACATATGAAAAAACTCATTATTTAGATGCTTAGAAAGGTAAGTGTATTATGAACTTTTTATAAAATCATGATTTTGAAATGAGCGATTCTAATATGAATTTATGATGGGATTGGTAGTATTAATTGGTTCCTTTCTGAGTATTTTGATATGAATATGTCTTTTCCATTGGAATTTACTTAATTAGCACCGAGATGACTTTGATATGGAGGCTCTCTTGCTAGTAGAAGTCGGGTCTGTGTATGCAATCTCCCTGTCCGAAACTACGTGCCTCCGTAAGATGTTTTAAATTACATAGCTAGTGGAACCACTTTAGCAATAATGAATAATAAAGAGTTTACCAACAATGGTTGTGGTGAAGTGGTAAGTACTCCTTCATCCTTAACCAAGAGGTCTCGGTTCGAGCCTCATTGGGTACAGAGTCACCTTTATTAGGGAGTGTTTTACCTCCCAATAGGGACTTCCCAGCGCGAATTCGTATTTAGTCGGGATCCAATGTGGGTCTCGGACACCGGATGGGAAACCTAAAAAAAAGATACAAAGTTTCACCTTGACTAGTAATCTTTCTCCTTTCGGTGTGAGGGTTACACAAGATTCTATGTTATAACTCACATGGACTTATTGTCAGTTAATGATAAATATCCCACAAATAAACTATGTTTGCTTCAAAGATTTTATGAAAGCTTTCTGTATGATTTTAAGATGCATTGACCTTGTATACACTTTAAGATATGATTTTCAAACTTCACTATGTCTTTACTTGGTCTTGCATATCTGTGTTTCTAACTCATTATGATATCATGTTTATGTTTTCATGCATTTCCCCATACTTAGTACATTCATCGTACTAATGCATATTTGTGCCTATATTGTCTCATAATATAGTATCCGACACTCCTCCACCCAGATGCACTTAGGTGAATTGCTCCACTTTGATCACTTGGATTGGTGAGCCCTCATGATTCAAGGGGAAAGCTATGGAATACTTTTATCACTTTTATGGTCTCTTTTTTTGTTTCAAACTTGTACGTGGTGTATGGGTTATGTCTCAACCACTCTTATGATGTTAGAAAGTCTATGCCAGACTTAGTAGTGTTCCGCATATTCTCTTATATACTATATTAGTATCGTTTATGTCATCTTTTAATTTGAGACTTATATGGATTATATCTCTTTAGTTGTATTTCAATACATCATGCTTATGTCAAGTGGATTATTTAGGATCTCTCGAGGTCTTATTCACCATATCACGTCTAGGGTATACTTTAGGTAATGACAAACTTGATATTCAGAGGATAAGGTTTATAAAAAGGTCCTAGGATGTCTGACAATCTACATTGAGTAGAGAATTATTCATGAGTGTTAAATGCACCACATTTATGAAAAGGAGGCTACAAGGCATTTAGAAAACTTCACTTCTTTCACTACTCTAAAGTCATTCCATAGAGTTTAACTTTATAAAGGTCATTCTCCTAGATCTTGTCTGATGCTTTTTTTAATATGCCTCCTCAAAGAGCTACACAAGAAGAAATGTGGGTGATAATGTGAAGCCCGAGGTTCTTCAAGTGTCATTTGATCCTTTGGCCAGCAAGTGTCACATGTCGAATTCTGAGCTGCTTTTTGAGTGTTGGCTCAAGCTATGACGATTCTTGCTAATAGAGAGACCATTGATCCCGTGAACCTAAATATGGTTACGATAGCGAAAAAGGTGAGAGATTTCACTAGATTAAATCCCCCAGAGTTTCATGGATTGAAAATTGATAAAGATCCCCAAGAGTTTGTTGAGGAAATCCACAAGATTCTCGCTATCATGAGAAGTATACCGGTGGAAAAGGTGAACTTGGCCGCTTATCAACTTAAGGGTGTTGCTCGAGTGTGGTTCAACCAGTGGAAGGGAGGGAGGGCAATTGATGTGGGTCCTCTTGATTGGGAGAAATTCAAAGGGTTTTTCCTTGATCATTTCTTTCCCATTGAGATGAGAGAGGCAAAAGTGCTTGAATTGATCAATCTTCATCAAGGTAACACGAGTGTAAATAAGTATGTATTGAAGTTCACACAATCGTCTAAGTATGCTCCTACCATGGTTGCCGACTCTAAGGCAACAATGAGCAAGTTTGTGTAGGGTATATCCAAAATGATAGTCAAAGAGAGTTGTACCACCATGTTTATTAAAGAGATGGATATCTCTCGTTTGATGAAACATTCCCAACAAATCGAAGAGGAGAAGGTAAAGGAGAATTCTAAAGAGTCAAAGAGGGCAAGGACCGCTGATGGTGACTTTTCTCATTCTAAGTTCGGTGGACATGGTCGTCCTTAATTCTGGAAAAAGTTATACGGTCAAGGTTCTTCTAATGTTCTAGCCCCTAATATTAACAAAGATAGGGTGTCTAACCCTAAGTCTCAATGAGGTGATGGTAGTGGATCTTCTATTCCCACTTGCCAAAAGAGTGGCAAGAGCCACTCATGAAAATGCTTAGCCGGTACAAATATTTGTTATAGTTGTGAGAAGAATGGCCACAACGTGAGAGAGTGTAGAATGGACACAAGGTGAAAGAGTGCCATTTTCTTACTACTAAGGGAAGGCATGGTAGGCAAGCTCTTCCTAGTAGTTTTGGTTCGGGTGCTCCTCGTCAGAATAGGTTCTATGCTATTCACACTCACATGATCACGAGGGTTCTCCAGATATTATGACTAGTATGTTGAAATTCTTTCATCTTGATGTATATGTTTTTTTGTTCTGGGTGCTACATTGTCTTTTGTGACTCCTTATGTGGCTATGAGATTTGATGGTTGTTCCGATGTTCTTTTAGAACCTTTTTTAGTCTCTACGTTGGTGATCCTATTATTGCTAAATGAGTCAATAAAAATAGCCTTGTTTCTATTTATCATAGAGTCACTCATGTTGATTTGGTAGAACTTGATATGTTAGGCTTTGATGTCATTCTTGGGATGAATTATCTTCACTCTTGATATGCTTCTATAGATTGTAGGATCCGATTTGTGACATTCCAGGTTCCAAACAAACCTATCTTAAAATGAAAAGGGGAAATTCAGTGCCAAATGATCATTTCATATCTTGCATGAAGGCTAGGAAAATAATTTTTAAGGGTTGCATCTATCATCTTGTTCGGGTTAGTGATACAAATTTCGAAACCCCTGTTCTTGAGTAAGTTCTTTTTGTATATAAGTTTCCAGAAGTGTTTTCTGATGATCTTCCCGGTATTTTTCCTGAAAGGGAAATAGATTTCGGTATTGACCTCCTCCTAGATATGCAACCTATATCTATTCCTCCTTACCTTACGACTTGAACATAACTTAGCTAGTTAAAGGATTATTTCAAGGATTTTTTGGACAAGGGTTTCATTGGACCGAGTATCTCTCTATTGAGTGCTCCAGTGTTATTTGTTAGAAAGAAAGATGGTTCACTCTGTATGTGCATTGACTATCAGCAATTGAATAAGGTTACCATAAATAAGAAGTATCATATTCTAAGGACTGATGGCTTGTTTGATTAACTCCAAAGTGCGAGTTTCTATACAAAGATTGACCTTCAACCAGGTTATCACCAATTAAGGGTAAGGGAAAGTGACATTCTGAAGATGACGTTTCCAACTTGATATGGTCACTATGAGTTCTTGGTGATGTCGTTTGGTTTGACTAATCCCCCGACGACATTCATGAACTTAATGAATAGGGTCTTCAAGCAATACCTTGACTTATTCAAAATTGTGTTTATTGATGGTATTTTGATTTATTTTATGAGTGAGGATGAACATGTTGAACATTTAAGGATTGTGTTGCATATCCTTAAGGATCATCAATTGTTTGCTAAGTTTAGCAAANAGAGTCATAATCATAATTCATAAGTATATAATCATAGTTCATATTCATAAAATAGACATAGGCATTGGTGAAAATAATTAAAAATCATGTAATTGAGTTAAGTCATGCATAGTAAGATTGAATATAAGTAATTGAATCACCATAAATTGAACCCATGGAGAATCATATGAAACCCTAAGAAAATTAGGTGAAATTGAATTAGAGATTGAGTTTCTTTTGTGTAACACCCCATTTGCTAGGAAGACCAGAATGTTGAAATTTCAAAAGTTACAGGTGCCACCAATAGAACCACCTATGGACCATAGGTGGGGTCCGTGGTTGGCCACCTGTAACCCCTCCCAAGAAACCCAGAAAATCTCAGCTAAGGGTCAACCCACGCTAGGACCTACGGACCGTAGGTGGGACCACAATCAGTGGTCCAGGTCTGTGGTTTAGACTTCTCAACAGCCCCTCTATGAAGCCAGTCGATGACTGACCAGGATGGACCATAGGTAAGTCGACGGTCCAATGATTAGGTCCGTCGATTGGCCCCGACAGTTTTAAGTCAGGGGTCATTTGGTTTTTTCCATATGCGTTGGACACCTAAACTACGTCGTTTAACCCTTAAACTACGTCGTTTTGGTTAGTTTGAGTCTAGTAACTTAATCAGAACTTATCCAACCAAGAAAAAGAAGAGAGAAGCATCGATCAAACCCTCTCCAAGAACGCAATAAGTCTCCCTCGATTCTAGCCCCGAAATCAAAAGATTACTCCGTGAAATTCATCACCAGGTATGTGGTATTTCACTAGTGGGTTCCTTTCACCTATTAGGTCCCTAGAATTCAGTCAAATTGATGAATCCGTTCATTATGTTTTGTAACACCTGTATTCTACGTGTGCTAGTTCTATTTATATGACGCTTATAAATTACCTTGTGGTATAGTTATGGACTCGGTTTTCTATGCGATAGTGACAATAGAATAGGTTTAAAGTGAGTTAGTAAAAGGTGGTATTTGATGTAAAAGTCAAAGTGGTCAAGTGCGTATTAGTGTTACGGTCTTGTAAAGAAACTAAGATTGGAAAAATGGTGTAAAATAAGTGAGGTGATTGCTTGACTAAATTATGCTAGTAGGTGACAAGTAGGTGATTCACCTACTTAGAATTAGTGGACTACATTTTAAGTGAAAAGGGCAAGTAGGTGATGCACCTCCTTAGAATTAGTGGACCACTTTTTAAGTGAAAAGGGCAAGTAGGTGATGCACCTACTTAGAATTTGTGGAGTACATTTTAAGTAAAAAGGGAAAGTAGGTGATCCACCTACTTAAAAACTTGTGGCAGAAATTAAGGAGGTGATGCACCTGCTTGCTTAAAGTAAAGGACCATATTAATTCTCCAATTTATTAAGTGAAAACGTCTAGAAGGGACGTCTAAAGGACTCAATCTTATCACATCTCCTTCATCACTTATTCTTTAGAAAATTACTCCTAAAGAAAGTCATAGAAGTTCCAAAAGTTTTAGTCTACAGCTTCACCATTAAAATCTGAAGCAAAACCCTTTGTTTTTAAAGTACAAGTTGGTAGAACATCTCCCATCTTAAGGAATTCAAGTGAATAATCTTATTCAACATCAATGTAAGGTGAGAGGACAACCTAAACATTGAAGAATCCAAGTCTTAGCAAGTGAGGTTCCTGTCCACCAAGGTAAGCTATGGAAATTCTCATCCCTCTCTTGTTCTTGCATTGTTTGTGAAAGTTTGTATGTGTTAATGAACTAAGGAGTATTGTCTCTATATGGTGTGAGCTTGGTAAATGTTCAGGAAGGATGTGCTGGTTGGGATAGCCATGGAGTGGAGTCCCCTTAAATTTTGATTGTGAGCTCGTTTTGAGAATCTTAAATGTAATGTTAGTTGGAACTCAAAGGATGTTGATCGGAAGCCGTGAGTTCATATTGCTATTTCCACATTGTGATGCTTAGGGATTGTTTTGTGTATCGTAAAATAAAGGGGTGTGGCTGGATATGTGCAGAGAAGTCATGGGAACTAGTTAGAGGATAAAACATCGAAAGTGTAGAGATACACCACTTAATTGAGTGTTGCATGAGCTTACTTCCTGCCATCCATTTGTATACTATTTTCCAAACATTATGAAGCCCGAGGAGTTTAGGAGGGCCTTATAAGAAGGTTGTATAGTATATGGAAAAAAATAGAGGAGAATGGGTGGGAAGAACACTCTTGATGGGATTAATTATAAATTTACTACCAATTATTGTTTTGGTCTGATCAAGTAGCCCAAACTTGTTTATTTGAAAGAAAGACGGTTAACTCACTGTAATATCCAAAGTTGTGCAGCAAGGTATGTAAGGTTATTCGATTTACTATTTCTTTGGCATGAATCCAACACTTGTATTACAAAGTAAGCTTTCTAAGTGCCCTTGGTAGTGACTGATCCAAAGTGACAGTATAAGACACCAATATAGCTAATTATCTCATTCCTACATCCTAGAACGTTAAAGTCAGTACTCTAATATGAGTTTATTACTAGATGTACGTGTTTACTCTACCAAGTATCAGCATGCAAGGTTTAAACTTGTTTCATCATCAAAGTGCTAACCCTTGGCACATATTCTATTATATAAATCAAAATGATCCTAGATCGTATATTTATATGTTGGATATACAATTTGCACATATCTTGCCAATTTGCTTCAATTGTCTACTCCATCATATAAGTCATCTTTTCATGTGTTGATATGTTCCCTTTATTGGTAATCACTCCCATTGTGTTAGACTATAATGTTACCTCACAAGATCCCTACTTGTTCTACTGTTCATTGTATATGTAAGTACTTGGAATATGTATTCGTCCCTAAGTTGAATCTGCCCACGTGCTTCCTTGGTTCCACATTCATGTATACCTTGTATTTTATATTAGTTAGTAAGTATTTGGCTATCATATAGAGTTCATATCTCTTGGCTGAATGTTAAATGTCTTCACTTGATATGTGCTTCAATTTAAGATGTCAAAATACTTATTAAGTCATATAAGCTCCTAAGTATTACGTTGGTGTCACAATTGCTTCCCATAAGTCCATATTCACATGTCTCCTACTATGTTTTACTGTCACAAAGATGAATAACCCTATGACCATCATAACAACAATCTCAAAAGAGTTATGAACATCAAAAGAACAATCTCAAAGATTAAAAAGGCAAGGTAAAATGAATCTATATAATTATGGGTGGCAGCTCAGGGGTTAAAATACCTATCATGGGCCGATCCTAATTCTAATACTTAAGAGTGGCAACTAAGGGGTGGTAATACCTAGCATGGGCCAATCCCAATCTATATTATTATGGGTGGCAACCCAGGGGCTAAAAGCCTAGCATGGGTCAATCCCGGTTTGTATATTTATGAGGACCGCATCCCAGGGTTAAAATACCTAGCATGAGTCATCCTCTTTCTACTAATGATCAACTGGTCATTTGTATCATATGCCTTATAAAGATTATAATGCACAAAAAAGTAAAGAAAAGAATGTAACATACATGATTCCATAAGTATAAGCAAAGGTGGTCTCTAATCATTATCTATTTGTATTTGGTTTCACTTGAGCTCTCATTTTACATATGGTTGTATTATGCCTTACATATTCAATACATTCTTTCATACTGACGTCCCTTATTGGGGACTCTGCATTTCATGTTGCAAGTACAGGTACTCAACTAGTAGATTTCCACAATAGAAGCACATGATACTCAGCGATTGTTGGTGAGCTCCAAGTTGATTCGAGGCTTTGCCGAGTCTTTACTATGCGTATTTTGATAGATATACAGTCATGGATTCCAGTAGAGGCTTTTAGGACATTTTAAAGCTATCATTTGTATTCATAGTTTTACTTGTCAAATGTATTGGTTCAGCTAGTCGACATGTGTTGTATATGTAGCTTCTCATTAGTAAATCTATTTGCATAGTAGTTCACTTTCTCGTCATAGGTCATTTGTAAGGCATGTGTTCATATGGTACTTGTCCACCTCATTTAGGGTTGGGGTGTGACATGTTTAGACTTAGGGTTTCTAGAACTTTAGATTAATTGCTGTGATTTAGTTGTTAGATTAATCCGAATCAGAATATTACATTTTCGTAACCATGTTGCTTAATTCTTGCATGTAATTCAGAACCCTAGTTGAGTAGATTCGTTTAGTTCATGAATTACACTTGCTAGGTAGTTTATACATATATACATGCATTAGTTTTCAAATGTTTCATTATCAATACTAAATGTTGCATTTTTAGTTAGCATTTTAGAATCTCGAGCTATCCAGTTTATTTCAATTATGTTGTATTTTATACATTCTATTGGGAGTAGGCTAAATACCGAGTTGGACTAGGGTCAGTCACCCTCATAATCCCAGAACTACGTGCCTCCGTAGGATAAGTCCTCTCTATGGGCATCATATTTAGTAACCACGCCAGTCATGCCTTTATACCCTTGGCAAGGTATATTAGGTCCTCTCGATATGGTGTATACATCAGACTCCACGTTTAGCTCACATGGGTTTATGTGGGTTATTAGTAACTCCCACAGTCATATACTAGTACATTGACCACGTTATCAGTAACAGTTCTGTATTTAGTTTCAGTATGTTATGTACTTGGTCATTGCATTCAGTTTAGTCCATATTCAGCATGTTTAGTATATTTTTCATTTTCATTGTATATCATTGCTCAGTATGTTTTATTTCAGTTATGTATATATTGTTCAACTTTATCCTATCATGTATGCTTAGTATCTTTCAAGCACTGACGCATACTCTATGCTACATCCTCTCGTAATGTAGGTTCAGGTCCTCAGCATTTAGAGCACGTGTAGATCAGTTCCCGATCCGTATTCAGCAGCATCAGTGGTGAGTCCTCATACTCTCTACATTTTTCGAGGACGGTTGACATGTTTTCTATTCAGCATCTCTAGTCAATTAGAGGCATTTATTCAAACATAGTTAGATTCTGTTTTAGCTTGGAGTTATACCTTTCAGTTGTCGTTAAACTTACAGTTTATTCATTCAGATGGTATTGGGTATTCCTCATTTCAATTTACATCGTGTTTTAAGCTTTCGCATAGGATCTTTGGTTCAATTGTTTAAGTATGCTTATGATATACCATCTCAGGGTTAGCTTTAGAGGTGGGCATAAATACCGAAAAACCAAAAAACCAAACCGAACCAAACTATTTTGGTTCATCGGTGTTTCGATTTGGTGTCGGCTCCTTTTTTTCAAAACTTTGGTTCTTTGGTTCGAATTTCAGTGTAAGGGTCCTGAAACTACGGTGCACCGAAGAATCGAAGTTTTATTAAATAAATTTAAAAATATTTAAATTATATTATTTAATAATACTTATAAATTTTGACTCAAAATATTTACCTGGCCCATTTCAATTTTTAAATTTTGGAGCCTAAACAAAACAGTAAAGGGCAAACTTTTCCATTTACACTTCAAAACGGTAAAGGGAACCCAACCTAAACAAAACAATTTTGATGTTAATACTTTTTATTGTTAGACTGTTAGTTGTTACTTTGAAGTTTGAAGTTTGAAGTGTGAAGTGTGAAGTGTACAACAATTGTTACTTTATCATATTCCCTCTTTAATTTTATTCACACCGAAAAATCAATTTAAAAACACCGAACTAAACTTAACCGAAGTAGAAAAACCCGAACTGAACCGATCTAGTTTGGTTTGAAATATGGTGCACACTTATCTAAAACCGAATACCAAAGAACCGAACTGAAATTTGATTAAACCCAATCGAAGAACCGAATGCCCACCCCTAGTTAGCTTGGGGTTACTCATGATCCTAGGTCCCGTGTTTACGTCCTCGGGGTTGTCTCAGGGTGTGACAAACTTGGTATCAGAAGATTAGGTTTAAGAGTCCTAGGATATCTGGAAAGCCGCACTAAGTAGAGTCCCTTTCATGAGTGTGAAGCGCGCCACTCCTATGAGGGGGAGGCTACGAAGTGTTTTAGGAAAAACTTCACTTTCTTGTTATTCTTATCGTGCGTGGGTATGATCTCTTCTCTAACTCGACATTATGTCTTTCAGATCATGCCTCCTCGTAGAGCTTATGCCAGGAATGCTAATGCCCGCAACGCTAATTCAGCTCCTCCAGTCCCAGACCATGAGGTTTCGAATGCTGAGTTTCGGAACTCCATTAAACTTTTAGCCTAGAGTGTATCCAACCAGAACAATCAACAGGTTTAGTTCCTGCAAATGCTAGTGGTGGATCAATGGTAGCTAGGGTCCGTGATTTTGTTCGGATGAATCCACCTAAGTTTCTAGGGTCGCAAGTTGGTGAGGATCCCCATAATTTTATTGATGAGGTCAAAAAGATCTTTGGAGTGATGCAAGTAACTGGGAATGATAGGGTAGAGTTGGCGTCCTACCAGCTCAAGTATGTAACTCACATTTGGTTCACTCAATGGAAGGAATATAGGGGTGAGAATGCAACTCATGTGACTTGGGAATATTTTACCGGAGCTTTTCTGGATAGGTTCTTCCCAAGAGAGTTGAGAGAGGCAAAAGTTAAGGAGTTCATGAATTTGAGGAAAGGCTCTATGTCAGTCCAAGAGTACGGACTAAAGTTAACCTAGCTCTCCAGGTATGCTCCACATATGGTTGCCAACTCCAGGGCGCAGATGAGTAAGTTCCTTTTTGGAGTATCTGACTTGGTGAAGACAAAATGCAGAAATGTGATGTTGTTAGAGGACATGAATAGCTCTAGGCTCATGATTCATGCTCAGCAGGTTGAGGGAGATAAGTTTAGGGAACAGGCTAATAACAACAAGAAGGCTAGGACAGGCAACTATGATTACTCTCATCAGAAATAGGGTGGTGGAAATCACTCGCAGTTTCAGCAAAAGTCTTCAACTCCAACACATTCATCAGCTAGTGCTCCATCCCCCAGGTTTCGACAGGATCAAAAAGGTAGGGCATCAAGCTCTAAGTCTCAAGGGAGTGTTTTAGGTACTAGAACCTACCCAACTTGTCCAAAGTGTGGTAAGAACCATCCAGGCGAGTGTATTGCAGGGAAGGATGGATGTTTTAGGTTTGGTTAGACTTGTCACAAGTTGAGGAATTTCCCTTCTTTTAAATAGGGACAAGGAGGTAACGCTTGTAGCTAGGACTCAGTCTATAGCTCCAATAGCACCAGTAGGTCGCCCGACTCAATAGGGTGCTACATCTGGTACAAGTGGCGGTCAGCGCCAGAATAGGTTGTATGCTCTCTAGGCTCGCCAGGATCAGGAAGATTCTCCTCATATGGTTACTGGTACGTTGTGAGTCTTTCATCTAGATGTTTATGCTTTGTTAGATCCAGGGGCTACTCTTTCCTTTGTAACTCATTATATAGCAGTAAACTTCAATGTCAGTCCAGAAACTCTCTCAGAACCCTTCTCAGTCTCTACTCCAGTTGGTGACTCAGTTATAGTTAGAAGCGTATATAAAAATTGTCATGTCACAGTCTCTCAGAAAGTCACCTAAGAAGATCTTGTAGAGTTAGAAATGGTAGACTTTGATGTCATTCTAGGCATGGATTGGTTACATTCATGTTATGCCTCCATCGATTGTAGAACTAGGATCGTTCATTTTCAGTTTCCTAGCGCACCAGTCTTAGAATGGAAGGGTAGTAACTCAGTACCTATGAATCGATTCATTTCTTACCTTAAGGCCAGAAAGAAAATCTCTAAGGGGTATCTCTATCATTTAGTTCAGGTTAAGGATTCAAGCTCTGAAACCCCTACTCTTGAGTCAGTTCCAATAGTTAATGAGTTCCCAGAAGTGTTTCCAGAAGATCTTTCCGGAGTTCCTCCCGAAAAGGAAATCGACTTTGGAATTGATCTCCTTCCAGATACCCAACCTATTTCTATCCCTCCTTACAGAATGTCTCCAGCTGAACTTAAGGAATTGAAGGAATAGTTGAAAGACCTTCCAGATAAGGGTTCAATCAGACCAGCATTTCCGCATGGGGTGCTCCATGTTGTTTGTGAAAATTAAAGATGGTTTTCTCAAGATGTGCATTGATTATCGGCAATTGAACAAACTCACAATCAAGAATAAGTACCCTATCCCCAGGATTGATGACTTGTTCGACCAACTTCAGGGTGCTAGTCATTTTTCGAAAATAGACCTCAGATCCAATTATCATTAGCTCAGAGTCAGATATAGTGACATTCCGAAAATAGCCTTCAGAACTCAGTATGGTCATTATGAATTTGTAGTTATGACATTTGGACTAACCAATGCTCTTGCATCTTTCATGGACTTGATGAACAATGTGTTCAAGCAGTAGTTGGACTTGTTCGTTATCGTTTTTATTGATGATATTCTCATTTACGCTAGGAATGAGGAAGAACATGTGACTCATTTGAGGGTTGTCCTACAAACTCTCAAAGATCGCCAGTTATTCGCTAAGTTTAGCAAATGTGAGTTTTGGTTACAATATGTTGCTTTCCTTGGGCATATTGTGTCTAGCAAAGGGATCCGAGTGGATTCTCAGAAAATAAAGGTAGTGAAACAATGGCCCAGACCTACCTCTCCAATAGATATCAAAAGTTTCTTGGGTTTAGCCGGTTATTACAGAAGGTTCTTGGAAGGATTTTCATCCATAGCTTCTCCATTGACTAAGTTGACTCAGAAAAAGGTTAAGTTTCAGTGGTCAGATGAATGTGAGAAGAGCTTCTTAGAACTGAAAACTAGGTTGACTACAACTCAAGTTTTGACTCTACCAGAGGGGTCAGACGGTTATGTGATCTATTGGGATGCGTCCAGAGTTGGACTAGGTTGTGTGTTAATGCAGCGAGGTAAGGTTATAGCTTATGCTTCTAGACAGCTTAAAGTGCATGAGAAGAACTATCCGACTCATGACTCAAGCTTGCAACAGTAGTATTTGTTGTAAAGATTTAAAGACATTATTTGTATGGTGTTCATGTAGATGTGTTCACAGATCATAAGAGCCTTCAGTATGTGTTCACCCAGAAAGAGTTGAATCTTCGCCTGAGGAGATGGCTTGAGTTCCTCAAAGACTATGATATGAATGTGTTTTACCATCCTGGTAAGGCCAATGTAGTAGTTGATGCTCTTAGTAGACTATATGGGTAGTGTAGCATATGTTGAGGAAGAAAGGAAGGAATTAGCGAAGGAGGTTCACCGACTTGCTCGCTTAGGAGTTTGCCTTATGAGCATATCAGATGGTGGTGTAAGTTCAGAATGGGTCAGAATCTTCATTGGTAGCGGAGGTTAAAGAGAAGCAAGACAGTGACCTTATATAGCTTCAATTGAAGAGGGCAGTTCATCAGCAAAAAGTTGAGGTTTTCTCCCAAGGGGGAGATGGTGTGTTTCACTACCAGGGTCGTTTATTTGTTCCTAAGGTAGGTGAGTTGAGACATCAAATCCTTACAGAAGCCCATAACTATCGGTATTCTACCCATCCAGGTGCCACTAAAATGTACTATGATCTGCGGGAAGTCTTTTGGTGGAATAGCATGAAAAGGGATATAGCAAATTTTGTGGCTAAATGCCCTAATTGTCGCATGTGAAGGTAGAACATCAGAAACCAGGAGGTATGACACAAAAGATCAACATTCCTATATGGAATTGGGAAGTGATAAACATGGACTTCGTTACAGGTTTGCCTCATACTCGCAGACAGTATGACTCAATTTGGATGATAATAGATAGAGTTACTAAGTCCGCTCACTTTTTGGCTGTTAAAACTACAGATTCGACGGAGGACTATGCCAAACTTTACATTAATGAGATAGTCAGGTTGCATGGGGTTCATTTGTCTATCATCTCAGATAGAGGTTCCCAGTTTACCTCTCATTTCTGGAAGTCATTTCAGATAGGTCTTGGTACTCAGGCTAACCTTAGCACATCATTTCATCCACATACGGATGGTCAGGCAGAGCGTACCATTCAGACCTTAGAGGACATGTTGATATCTTGCGTGATCGACTTCAAGGGTAGTTGGGATGATCACCTTCCTCTTCTAGAGTTCGCCTACAACAATAGCTACCATTTTAGTATCCAGATGGCCCCTTATGAGGCATTATATGGGCGTAGATGTAGATCTCCAATTGGTTGGTTTAAAGTAGGTGAAGTAGCCTTGATCAAACCAGATTCGGTTCATGATGCTATGGAAAAAGTTCAGCTCCTCAGAGATAGACTTAAGCCAACCCGGAGTCGCCAGAAGTCCTATGCAGATGTAAGGAGAAGGGACTTGGAGTTCCAAATTGATGATTGGGTTTTCCTGAAAGTGTCACGTATGAAGGGGGTGATGAGATTTGGAAAGAAAGGGAAGCTCAGTCCTAGATATGTAGGCCCTTACAAGATCGTGAAAAAGGTTGCTAAAGTGGCTTATGAGTTAGAGTTTCCAGCGGAACTAGCAGCAGTCCATCCGGTCTTTCACATTTCATTGTTGAAGAAGTGTGTGGGTGATCCAGCGTCTATAGTACCATTGGAAAGTGTGGATGTGAAGGATAGTCTCACTTATGAAGATGTGCCAGTTGAAATTCTTGATCGTCAAGTTCGAAGGTTGAGAAACAAAGAAGTAACTTCAATTAAGGTTTGGTGGAGGAGTCAGTCCGTAGGGGGAGCTACTTGGGAAGCAAAAGCAACCATGAAGGCCAAGTATCCTCATCTCTTTCCTTTTGATTCCATTCCAGCTTGAAGTAATAGTTCCTTTCCAGTGTTTCAGTTACTTATGCGTAAATTCAGTCTTAGTATTTAGTTCCTTTAGTTAGTCTTGCATTTTCAGCGTATTTGCATGTTCTTGGAACTTTGTTCAGTCAGATTTCAGTTTCCGATACCTTGTGATTGGGTTGCAGCTCATTCCCTCCATATTCAACTAGTTTAGTCTTCATTCAAGGACGAATGTTCCCGAGGGAGAGATAATCTAACACCATGTATGCTAGAAAGACCAGAATACAGAAATTTCAGAAGTTGCAAGTGCCACCAACGAAGCCACCTACAGACCGTAGGGTGACCCACAGACCGTAGGTGGTGTCCGTGGTTGGCCACCTGTAACCCCTCTTCTGAAACCTAGAATATCTCAGCTAAAGGTCGACCCATGCCAAGACCTATGGACCGTAGGTGGGACCATAGTCCGTGGTTCGGACCCCTCATCAGCCCCTCTCTGAAGCCAGTCGACGACAGACCATAGGTCAGTCGACGGTCCATCGATCAGGCCCGTCGATTGGCCCCAATAGTTTTAAGTTAGGGATAGTTTGGTCTTTTCCCTATTCATTGGACACCTAAACTACGTCGTTTAACCCCTAAACTATGTCATTTTGGTCAGTTTGAGCTTAGTAACTTAATCAGAATTTACCCTAACCAATTCAGCCTCACAGAAATCGATCCAATCAAGAAACAAAAGAGAGAAAGCATCGACCACACCCTCTCCAAGAACGCAGCAAGTTTTCCTCAGTTCCAGCCACGAAATTGAAATATTTCTCCGTAAAATTTGCCACCAGGTATGTGGGATTTCACTAGTGGGTTCGTTTTACCCATTAGGTCCCTAGAATTCAGTCAAATTCATGATTCCCTTCATTATGTTTAGACTTAGGGTTTCTAGAACTTAAGATTTATTGTTGTGATTTAGTTGTTAGATTAATCCTAATCAGAATATTACGTTTCCATAACCATGTTGCTTAATTCTTGCATGAAATTTAGAACCCTAGTTATGTAGATTTGTTTAGTTTATGAATTACACTTGCTAGGTCAGTTTACACAGATATACATGCATCAGTTTTCAAATGTTTCATTATCAGTTCTAAATGTTGTATTTTCAGTTAACATGTCAAAATCTCGAGCTATCCAATTTATTTCAGTTATGTTGTATTTTATACATTCTATTGGGAGTAGGGTAAATACCGAGTTGGACTAGGGTCAGTCACCCTCATAGTCCCAGAACTATGTGCCCACATAGGTTAATTCCCCTCTGTGGGTATCATATTTAGTAATCACGCCAGTCATGCCTTTATACCCTTTGCAAGGTCTATTGGGTTCTCTCGATGAAGTGTATACACCGAACTCCACGTTTAACTCACGTGGTTTTATATCTGTTATTAGTAGCTCCCACAGTCAGATTCTAGTGCATTGACCAAGTTATCAGTTACACAGTTCCGTATTCAGTTTCAGTATGTTATGTACTTGGCCATTGCATTTAGTTTAGTCCATATTTATCAAGTTTAGTATATTCTCCATGTTCAGCGTATATCATTGCTCAGTATGCTTTATTTCAATTATGTATATATTGTTCAGCTTTATCCTATCATGCATGCTCAGTACCTTTCAAGTACTAACGCATACTCTATGCTACATCTTCTTGTGATGTAGGTTCAGGTCCTCAGCATTCAGATCTCATGTAGATCAATTCTCGATCCGTATTCAGCAGCATCAGTGGTGAGTCATCATTCTTCGAGGACGATTGATATGTTTACTATTAAATCTTTCCTTTCGAGTTTCAGTTTTGCTAGAGTTAGCTGGGGACATGTCCCAGCATCTCTAGTTAGTTAGAGGCATTTATTCAGACATAGTTAGATTCAGTTTTAGCTTGGAGTTAGACCTTTTAGTTGTCATGAAAGTTATAGTTTATTCATTCAGATCAGTTTAGTTTACATCATGTTTTAAGCTTCCACATAGTATCTTTGGTTCAATTGTTTAAGTATGCTTATGATATGCCAGCTCAGGGTTAGCTTGGGTCACTCGTGATCTTAGGTCCCGTGTTTACATCCTGGGGGTAGCCTCGGGGCGTCACATTTTGGAATCCAATGGATGAAAGAGATCCATTAATTGATGAATTCCCTACCTTAGCAATCAAAGCCCAAAGCAATTGTAACACCTCGGACTTGAGAAAATAAAAAACGTAGATTTTTTTGAAATTGCAGGTGTCAACCCACGGAAACCACCCACGGCCTATGGATAGGACCACGGACCGTAGATGTGGTCCATGGTTGATCACCTCAATTTCTCCCAGAAAGTCTAGAACCACGACAAGACCTATGGACCATAAGTGGGACCACGGTCCGTAGTTCAAACCCCAGCTTATAGCTTTCAGATGCCATTCGACGGACTAATAGGACGGACCGTCGGTCAGACCACAGTCTGTCGGTCAGGGTCGACTTTTATCTTAGAGGTAATTGGGTCTTTTCCTAATTATTTTATTCCTAAACTACGTGGTTTTACTCGATTTAAGCCTAATAACTTAATCAGACATACCAGAACCTTTATTCACCAAAAATCACCCAAACATAGAGCAAAAAAGAGAAGAAAGAAGCGATAGTTTCCCAAGAAAAATTAGAAGGTTTGCTTTAAGTTTCAACCCCGAAATCGAAGAATTTCTCCATAGATTTCGTCACTAGATATGTGGAATTTCACTAGTGGGTTCCTTTTATCCACTAGGTCCCTAGAATTCAGTCAGATTTTTTATTCTCTATATCTTGTTTAGACCTAGGGTTTTTAAAACCTTAGATAATCGTTGTGATTTAGCTGTTGTAGTATTCATAATCGAATTATCATGTTTTCTTGGAAAGTTTGCTTAGTTCTTTGCATGAAACTCAGAACCCTAGTTGTGTAGATTCTCTTAGTTCATGAATTACACTTGCTAGGTCAGTTAAAAGGATAAACATGCTCTAGTTTTCAAATGTTACATTGTCAGTTCCTAAATGTTGTATTCTCAGATTTGCATGTCAGAACATTGAGCTATCCAGTATTTCAATTATGTTGAATCATACACAATTCCAGTTGGGAGTAGGCTTAGCACCGAGTTGGACTAGGGTTCAGCGTACCCTCATAGTCCCGAAACTACGTGCTCTTGTAGGTTTATAAGTCTCCTCTGTGGGCATCAGATTTAGTGATCACACCAGTCATGCCTTTATACCCCTGGCAAGGTATAGTGGGTCCTCTCGATAAGGCGTATACATCGGACTCCACATTTAGCTCACGTGGTTTTATGTCGGTTAATAGTAGCTCCCACAGTCAAACTCTAGTGCATTTGACAAGGTTTTCAGTTTATACTTCAGTATTCAGTCTCAGCATATTATGTTCATGATTAGTACTTGGTCATTGCATTTAGCTCAACTTTCAGTTATATTTCAGCATTTATATTTTGTTCAGATTATATCATTGTTCATTTATGCTCTGCTCAACTTATATGTTTGTTCAGCTATATTCTATATCATGCATGTTTAATACATTCCAAGTACTGACACATACTCTGCGCTACATCATTTCATGATGTAGGTTCAGGTACTTGATGTTTGCATAATCAAGACACAACTTCTGATGCAAGTTTCTACGATCGTACAATAGTTTAGTAACCCAACCAAGGGCTGGGATCGTTCCCAAGAGAGTGGTTTTGAGAATTAATAGAGAAATAAAACTTAGTTCTAACTAGTCGTAGCTAAACACATTAATGATTAAAAATATTGTAAATTAAAAGGGGGACACAAGAGTGCCAATTAACAATGGGGGTTTTGTCACAAGTAAGGTAAAAACAGCAAAATAAACAAGGGTTTCTAAGTAATGAGAGGGGATCATTGGGATGTGACGGGAATACGGGTTAAGCTAGATTATTGGGTACATGCTTTCGATAGAAGATTCATAGAGTAATTGTGACTAAGCTAGACTTTAAGGGGGATAAGCTCTCTCTCAAGCAACTTACCCCGTTTCAAATGCGTTTCTCTCGGACACCCACTTGTCGTATGAAGACCAGCCTACTCTTAACCCACTCACTCTCTCGAGCTGAGTGTGTGGACATGGGACTAGGGTTCACTCTCTCGAGTTGAACCTCATGTCGACCCACTCACACTGGCCATCAATCTAGTGGTCTTAGTTTTACTACCTCTCTCGAGCAAGCCGAAAACACATAAATAAACTTGTATTTGCAACTACAAATTCATTAAATTCATCCACAACCACTAAACGAAATCACAATTAAGCTACGATTAAACTATCAGCAAGCAAGACCCAACAATTATCTTAACCCATATTCGCTAAATCACACCCCAAGAATTGGGGGTTTTAGCCACACATCAAGAGATATAAATTTATACCTAAATGAGCTTGCATTCAAATGGGTATGAGGATTTAAGTCTTGTTACATGCCAAGAATGAAGAATCCAAAAGACCAAAGTCCAAATCCTTAGAGATGAAATCCTCTTTTTCTTCAAGTCTTCAAAACCCTCTCAAACTGAGAGCAAAAATATCAAAAAGTACTATTCTATATGAAAATTATAATAATTGTTCGACTCTTAAAACTACAACTCTAACTAGTATTTATAGTTTTCACAGATTTGTGTTGCAGTGGATCATTCAGCGTCGTTAGTCGAAATCGCTGATCAACTCGGTGATTCGCCCTTTGGTGTGGTTCATCGTCGTCTTGCACCAGCCTTCAGCATCGTGTGCTCTGAGTCATTGGGCGGCATGGTACTGCTTCGCGGAACTTCTCGGCGATGCGCCGACTGCTCCCTTTTTCCGCCGACTTGATNAAATCCTTGGAGATGAAACCCTCTTTTTCTTCAAGTCTTCAAAACCCTCTCAAAATCAGAGCAAAAATATCAAAAAGTACTATTCTATATGAAAATTATAATAATTGTTCAACTCTTAAAACTACAACTCAAACTAGTATTTATAGTTTTCACAGATTTGTGTTGTAGTGGATCATTCAGCGTCGTTAGTCGAAATCGCCGATCAACTCGGCGATTCACCCTTTGGTGTGGTTCATTGCCATCTTGCACCAGCCTTCAACATCGTGTGCTCTGGGTCATTGGACGGCATGGTACTGCTTCACGAAACTTCTCGGCGATGCGCCGACTGCTCCTTTTTTCCGCCAACTTGATCCTTTCTTTCAAGGCTCAGCACACTGGAACAAAAGGCGAAGTAAGACCCTTCGGCGACTCACCAAGTGGACTCGGCGATCCTCAGGCCTTCATTTCTTTGTTTTTCTCAGCCTTTTCGTTCCTTTTTGCGATGTAGTGTCCATGCTTTCCTTCAAACATCAAATACTTGAAACTTAAGGGTTTTCATCAGATATTAAGATAAAATAAGCATTTGAAGACACAATTTCTATTAAAATATAGCCCGAAATGAGTCCAATTTGTGGACTCATCAGTACTCAGCATCCAGATCACGCATAGATCGATTCTCGATCTGTATTCAGCAACTTCAGTGGTAAGTCCTCATACTTCGAGGACAACATACATGTTTTTCATTTTTAGTCTTCTATTCAGTTTTCAGTTTTGCTACGGTTAGCTTGGGGCATGTCCCAGCAACTCTAGTCAGTAGAGGTTTTTCAGACATAGTACTAGATTCAACTTTAGTTTTGATTGATTGTTCAGTAACTCTAAACTCTTAGTATGTTTTATACATTCAGACTAGATGGGCATTCCCCACTTGCAGTTATCAGTTGATTTAGCTTCCGCATCAGTTCATGTTTTCATTTAGATATCTTTCAGTATGCTTATGATATGCTAGCTGCAGGGTTAGCTTGGGGTTACTCGTGATCCTAGGTCCCGTTTTACGTCAAGAGGGTAACCTCGAGACATGACAACAATGAAGGAAGAAACCTTGAAGCCCTAGTTATTCACCTTGGATCTTGAGAGAGAATTGGAGAACAAACCCTTGAGAGATTTTTGTGAGCTTGAATGAATCGAAGGGAATGAGTTAGGTTTGAAGAGTAAAAACAATTTTAGGGGTAGTTAGAGGGACAAAACGACAAAGTTTAGGGGTTAATTGGGTAGAAAAATACCAAAATACCCTTGCTTAAAAATTGTTGGATGACTCGTGTGGACTGGACCTACGGATCGTAGGAATTCTTACGGTCCATCCTAGCCAGTCGTAGGGTCAACTACTGGAACCCAAAAATCCTGAACCATTTCCACGAGTATCTTCTATGGGTCGTCGACCTTCCTACGATCTATAGACCTCTTTCGTAGATTCAAATTTTACCAAGAATCCTTTGAGTCCAAGCACCTTCCACGAAACCTTTCTACAACCTATCCAAATTCCAACGACTCATCTTGTTGATTCGTAAACTATCATCTAGGACTTGACATTCCCAAAATTTCCATTTAGTTCCTACGACTGCCTTCCTACGGCCCATAGAGCTTCTTACGATCCGTAGGTCGACTCGTAGAACCTGCTTTAGTGCCCAAAAATGCAACCTTTCCTTTCCAATTTAAATTTCCAATACCCAAGATGCTACATTTCCTTAGGCCTAAATTTTGATTTAACACTTCAAATACCCTTACATATATGTTTCTTAAAATAATTATCCATTTATATCTTTATTCTTTTGGTTTTACATCAATTCATCGGCATTTGCAAATTGCACTTGTACTTGTAGTTGTGAGTGTAACAATAACTCCCCCCTTGTGCTTTGCATCATAGTGCCCTTGCAATCATAAAGAATACACCAACGCAAGAAAATCTACAACTTCAAACATGGTCCCAATGTGCCAAAACACTCTCGAGCCCCTTGGGTCCTAACCCAGGAATACCAACAAGTTCAAACACATAGTGTACACCTATGCCAAGCCTCAAAAAATCATGCAATGGCATTTAAATAAGCAAAATAAGGATTAAGTTATTACATTCCCCCCTACTAAAAATATGGTTTATCCTCAATCAAACTTATCTAAGGGATTCCTTACTTTGGTGCTTCCTCCACAACACTTTGTCCAAATGAATACTCTTTGATCTCAACTAGTGGACCTTCCTTTCCAAAATAGTTATTGTTGTCTCCTCATAGGATAAATGTTGATCGAACTGAACTGACTCATGATCAATGATCTATACAATATAGATTGAGTATCGGGAATACTTTCATAGTATAAAACATGAATATTGAATTTACTCCTGATAGAGATAGTGGCAAGGTCGATCTTTAATCCACCACTCCATTCCTTTTCAGGATCTTAAATGGGTCAATATACCTTAAGCTCGTGTTTCCTTTCTTGCCAAATCTCACGACACCCTTTAATGGCAAACCTTCTCCAACTTCCTTTCTTAAACTACAAATCAGGACCTTGTGGTCTGAATAGGACTTTTGCCTGCTCTAAGTTATCCTAAGTCGGTAGTCGGTCTTAAATTAGCTTTACCTTGTCCAAGACTTGTTGTACCATTTTTGGACACAAAATATGTATTTTACCTTATTCAACCCACTCGACTATAAAATGATATTGCTTACCATACAAAGCGTTATATGGTTTTATCTAAATACTAGATTAATACAACTTCTGTTATAGGCAAACTCTACCAAAGGAATGTAATCATCCATATGACTCATGTTATAGTAGGAATAGAAACAAGAATAGTATATATAATCCTACTTATAATAGGATTAAGAATGATATCTAGAATTTTACTTGGAAAAGAATTGTAATGTAGTGTCCTAGATGGAAAGGAGTCTAATGCAGTATCTATAAATAGGGTCTCAATATAATTATATAGATACATAATTCAATAATATTCGTCCTCAATATTTCTCATATTATATCAGAGTTTCTACGATCTTGATAGAGAATCAAAGAGCTTCCGTTGTGGCGGGCGGCTGTGACCCATATACACCGCCCATCTGGCCAATGGTTATGTTAACAAAAATAAGACCAATTATACATGCATGAACCCCATATTCGGGGAAAGAAAACTCAGTCAAATAATTCATCGTGTGATAATTTTTTATGACTTTCTAGGAATATTTTGTGTCAACCACATATCCATCAGAATTTGTGTAACACCATGTCATTATTCATGTGACTACTTTCTCATATTTGATTTGCGTAGAACCGTGCATCTTTACGGTGACTACTTTCTCTTGTATGATCTGTGTAGAACCGTGCATTTTTCTAGTGACTACTTTCTCATATCTAATTTGCGTAGCACCGTGCATATTTTCAGCAACTACTTTCTTATATCCGATTTTTATTGAATCGTGCCATATTTCCGGTGATTACTTTCTCATATCTGATTTGTGCAGCATCGTGCCATCTTTCCAGTGACTACTTTCTTAAATATAATTTGTGTAGCACTATACCGTCTTCTTGATGACTACTTTCTCATATCTGATTTGTATAGCACCATGCATTTTTCTGGACTACGTTCTCATATCTGGGTTACATAGCCCTATGTGTCTTTTTGGTGTTTCCTCTCTATGCGTTTTTATGGTGACAATGATACACACACTCTCTCTCTCTGTAACACCTCGAACTTCAAAAAAGCTAAATATAAATTTGTGCAAGTCACCCATCAGTTTTTAGTTTTGGGTCAATTTCAAACAATCATATCTTTTAGCACATAAATAATTAGGTGGTCCATCAAATCGAAGGTCTTTGAGCTCTTTCCAACGCCACCAAGTTTGCTAAATTTTGAGCTCCGAGTAAAAAGTTATGGCTGTTTGAGTAAAGTCTCTCCACTTAAGGCATTCCATCCATTTTAGGAAAGGGTATTTTGGTCTTTTCCTTTTCCCACTAGGCGTAAAACGTTTTTTGTAACACCTCAAAACTTAGCTAAGCCGGAAGAACAAAAATTTGATGAACCACGGAAGGGTTCACGGGCCGTGAAAGGAACCACGACCCGTCACCCTCATCGGGATTCACACCCATCCAAAAGTGGTGGACCACGGAGCCCTCCACGGGCCGTGGTTCCACTGACAAGCCGTGGCTTGGTCCGTCGACTTGACCCAATAGACACCAACCCCAAGTGAAGAACCATGTTGGCCTTCACGGCTCATAGTCCTTCACACGGTTCGTGAAGTGGACCGTAGATGGAGGTACCAAGAACCAGTAGCACTGGCCAAGAACCACGACCCACTTGACGGGTCGTGGTCCCATCAACGGTCTGTCAGTGGCCTCGTGGATGGCCCCTCGCCAACTTTAAGTCAGGGTCGTTTTGGTCTTTTCCCCTATGCATTGGACATTTAAACTGCGTCGTTTAATACCTAAACTACAATGTTTTGCTTAGTCTAGAGCCTAATAACCTAGTCAGACATATCCAGAATCTTCATTCTCCAACTTCTTAGGGATAGGTGAGAAGCTTATGAGCTATTTTATAATTGAACTCCATTTCTCTTTCCAAATCTGCTATTTCAAGTTGAACAGCCAACACTTGAGCAAGATTCCATGATACTTAACAAGTGTTGATAATATTTATGAGACAGCAAACTCAAACAACTCAGGTGACTTAATTTTCCATGAGAAATTTCAGTAATTAGCATTTGTAGCAAGGAGCTAACACAATCCTCAACAGGGAAAAATGATTTGAAACACAGATAGAACGAGCGCATCAAAGTTCTTATGAATCAGATATGTCGTAAATAATTTACTTCCCAGAAGACCACCAGCTGACCAGCAAACTGTCCCTCAAAACGACAATACATGAGGATCAAATGTACTCCTTGAGTAACTTTCTGCCAAAATGTAGTATAAGATAGATACAGATGGTTGGATAACAGAAAGAGGGAGGGTGGTAGAGGACAGAGAAGCTTTTGAAGAGTGACTTGCCTCTTAAGAGATAGAAACTCAATTGTTCCAAAAGCCAAACCCCAAAATCACTTCTCCCAAAACCAAACCGAAAAAGGAACCTTTTTTTCCTCGTCTAACACACACTAGAGTTATTATTCCACTTCAGAAGCACAACGATGCATTAATTTTTCCAAACACCGATGATGAAAATTGCAAGAAGCTTGCCCAGCAGAGGTGTTGGAGAATTCCCTCCACCAATTATACAGAATACCTACTCCCATTTGCTTCACCCTTTACCTCAACAAACACAAAAGACTATGAAATAAAAGAGGATCCTTGAGACCTCTTTCCCTTTTCAGTTTGACCTTAAATATGGACATTGAAAAGAATCACCAACATAAAGAGCAATAAAAATCATGCATTCCAGATATAGAAATCACCATATATATCCAAAGAACTGTTAGTAAAGAGGGTCATTCTGCCAGATTTTTGTTATACACACACAACCACACTAAGAAGAATTTTAAGTAATATTTCACTTCACAATTGGAACTATCAACTATTTTTATCCAAACAACTGTATCATTGTCAGTCACTATAAATCACACAATACAACAACATACCTAGTGTAATCCCACAAGTGGAGTTTGGGGAGGGTAGGATGTATGTGAACCTTACTCCTAACTTTGTGGGGTAGAGAAGTTGTATCCGGTAAACCCACGGCTCAAAGAAGTTTCGAAGAAGGGTTGAAAGAAAAATACAACAACAAAACACAAAACATATGCAGCAACAGAGTGTAGAAATCCAGTTTAATACTATAGCTTTTAGAGTGAAAAGAAGGAAAAGCTCATTGTTTTAAGTACCTGGGATTGAAGACTAAAAGGATGGTATTAGGCTGAACGCTTAGTTAATGGCCACATACATATGTGCAGGAGATCATGATTCATCTCCTTTGCAGTGTATCACTCAGTTTTGCATAATTACGTGCGAGGCTGTGACTCGAGGCTCTCCATACTTAAACCTATATATATTAGGAAACTTTAGCATACACACTGACATGTCCAATGATTGTTTCAGAATAGAAAGAGCAACCAAAACTAGAAATGAACCCCATAAGTTGAGGACTGACATGATTGTTGAAAAGAGCAACCAAAACTTCAAATGAACTCCATAAGTTGAGAAAGAAATAATATACAAGAAAGAGAGTGAGACCAGACATAGCAAAAACCAACACACAGCAAGCATGCCCCAGATAAACGAGTTATGAAACCTCATAGAGTATATTGTACACCATACCATATAGATCTACAGGCATGTTCTGCATCAGTTGTGCCAACAAAAGAACATCGTTAGGAATATCTGTGGATACATTGAGCTGCTATATTTAAAGCTTCAACAAAACAATACCTAAAACATGCTGACATTGAACTAAGCACTAAAGAGCAAATGTAAAAGGTGATGCTTCAAGTGGAAGCAAGAATAATTGTTTATTATGGCAATGTTGCAACATCTGAACTGTCCGTCATGAAAAAGATGTTGTAAGTGATTGGCTATAGCAACTACTCTACTAAGAGATTGCTTGATAATCTATTTAGCACTTAAACTAGACATAGTAAGTGCATTGATGTGAGACCTGTTTAATGTTATTAAACAGGATTACTTAATACATTAAGTTCCGTTGTTAATAGTAAGCGAATTTCATGCAACACAAATTTGACTCGCCGTATAAAATGTATATTAAAGGTAATATAAGCTATTCTCCAACCATAAATAAAACTACTAGGTAAAATAGGTAATATCAACATGGTGATCCATCATACATCTGCATCATCTATGAGCGCCAAGAAATATTGTTTCCTTAACTACATACCTAGCCAAGTCAATAACGAATAGAAGAAGAAGTACAAGATGAAATCTTCACAAAAATGTTACTATTACAGAAATCTTCACATCAGAGTGTCTTCTCTAACTTCACTTAATGTACATTCTACCATCAAAAAATATTAGAAGAGATACCAAAAGCGCAAGTATTGAAACAAGATACATTTGGAAAGTAAATCCTAGTAGTATACAGGACAACTGTAACATAGTTCTAGAAAGTAAGTTTTCTAAGCAAAAGTTTCAGTTTACTACTCATCATTAGGTATAAACACAATGAATGCAACTTAACCTTGCTCAATTGTGTCACAAAATCTCTATGCTTGCTTCACTAATGAGAAGGAGGAGTAATTTCATCTTCACAAGAGCATGGCACTAATTGTCACTACCATCTGTATGCTTGCTTCACTAATGAGAAGGATGAGTAGCTTCATCTTCACTAGAGCATGGCACTAATTGTCACTACTATCCAAGCTAGGTAGAAAGCTTTTGAAAGTAAAATATCCAAATATCATGTTCAGATTCAATATACTGTCACTACTATATTCATCCAAAAGATTAAGCATCTCCCTTGCATTAGGTCAAGATAGAGAAGGAAACAAGTGAATTCCTAGCATTTCATTAAGAAAGCTGATTTTCAAGTAAGTTGAGAGGATTGTCAAACAATCAGCTACTTAATCATGATAATCATCTGCAGTTAGCCAAAGACATTCACCATTTTACAAAGCCTAGTCATAGAATTGGCCTAAGCTTTAGGCAAAGAGTCCCAGAAAACAGAGTGTAATTGCAAGCCAAAGACATCCACCATTTGTTATTCTTGTAGTTTTCATGACTTCAAAAAATTTTGCAGGATATCTTTCCCAGAAAGCAGAGTGTAATTGCACCCTTTAAGACTTGGTTGCTTACCTCTTTAGGGTTAATTTAACATTTTAACTAGTATGCCTCAATCAAACTAGATTAGCCATAAGCCATAGAAATAGAATCTTTTGGCATGAAAATGGTGATTAATAAATGAATGTTCACCTCAATAATGCACAAACAAATGTTTAATATACAGATAAACCAACATGGCTTCACGTGAACACTACCACACACACCACCAAATATTAGCAATACAAAGTGATCCAGATATGAAGTAGGTAGCAATGCGCAACAGCAAGGATACAGAATAATAGAAAACTTCAACTAAAACTAATCCAATTTAAGCAAAGATGATGACCGTAAGAGTGTTCTGTACTCAATTCATGTAAGAGTTGTTAATTTGTTACACTTACTTGCGTTCAAAAGACGCCTCTTCTACATTCCGGCATCTGTTTTTCACGTTTCCTCACCCGAACCTTAATACAGCTATGCCTGTTTCCTAGAGGAAAAAAGTAAACCTAATATCATACTGCAATTCATATGATATGAGAAACAGAACAAAATTGGCCAAATAGAAATGAACATTTATACGATAAGGGCATCATAAACTCTAATTCCTCATAGGCAGAATGATATATCAGTACAGAGTAGAACTGTTCCAAATCCCTAAACGGAATTAAAAAGAAAAAAAAATCTAAACACTGTAGAACAAGGCTAAGAAAAGAGAAAATAAACCAGATTTCTATAGCTTCCCATGGGTAAAAAAACCCAAATCAACCCAAGATTCAGGGAATTTACAGGACTATCCCTACACACAAATCCTCTATTCCTATGCTTCTACTTCCTTCCCCTCTTTGGGGTAGCCTTCTTCACCGGCGACTTCACGTTCTTCGCAGGTGCCTTCTTAGCCGGCTCCTTTTTGGCAGGTGCTGCCTTTGGTGCAGCTTTCCGACTTGGAGTCGTTCTGGTAGCTGTCTTTGCAACCTTAGCTGGCGTCGTCTTAGCCTTCAGATTTGGCTTGACCGCAGCCTTGGTTTTCGCAGGAGCAGCCTTGGGCTTAACAGCAGCTTTGGGCTTGGCAACAGCCGCCGCCTTGGGCTTCGCCTTAACAGCTGGCTTTGCCTTCGCAGCAGGTTTTGCCTTGGCAGCGGGCTTTGCCTTGGCAGCAGGCTTTGCCTTGGCAGCGGGTTTCGCCTTTGCAGCTGGCTTTGCCTTAGGCTTGACGGCGACTTTAGGTTTCGCAGCAGGCTTGGACTTGGGCTTAGCAGCGGGCTTTGACTTTGCCGCAGCAGGCTTCTTCTTCGCCGGGGCAGCAGCAGCAGTAGCAGGCTTAGAACCCGATGGAAGCTTGTAAGAGTTCTTCACTTTCACCAGCTTATCAGAAGCAACAAACTTCTTCAACTGGATAAGCAATGATTTTTTGAAATTGGATGGAAGATTCTTCTGCTTTTCCTCAATGAACTTGGTAATAGCGTACTGGCTGGATCCAGTTCTCTCCTTCAATGTCACAATCGCATCCTTAATCATCTGCACGATACAATCCAAAATCAACTTCAATATACATTCACAAAGAACAAAAGAATCTTATCATCAAGTATAATTAACAAAACTGAAAGTTCAATTTTCAATTACCTCAAAGTAAGGAGGATGGGCCGGAGGAGCACTTTTCTTCCTCGGTGCAGCAGGCTTCTTCGCCTTGGTCTCTTTCTTTGCTTTCCCAGACTTAGCCGGAGGATTAGCCTCATCCTTGACAGGTTCAGGAGCGGCTTGCTCTTCAACAACCTCGTTAGCAATGACTGGTTCTTCAGTGGCCATTTCTAAGCGAATTAATGAAATTCCCAAATAGGGAGAGAACTAGGGTTAGGGTTTAGGAAGAAAGGAGGCACAAATGGGGAAGAGAATTGGATCTGCTGGTGTGGATTCTACTGAGCTTTCTCTCTTTGATGTGAATAAACCAGGGAAAATGAGAAGGCTTAAATAGTGAGAAGAAAAAGAGTCATATCCATAAGCTGAAATCTGATTGGTCGAGTGCCATTTGACGCGGATTCATAGCTTTCAGAAATTTTAAATATAGGCCGTTAGATGTAACTTTTATCAACGGTATTGACTAGTAGGCGACCAAGACAAGGATTGGGATAAAATATGGAATGCAATGTTCAACTTGTTGGAGGTGTGCTTCTATGCTCAATTGATCTGGACATAACTTGAGATATACTTGATGGATTTGAGTGAAATTTTTTTCATCGTGTAGGAAATTTCGTAAGCTTATATTTAGAGTGTTTATTTGGATTATTTGAATGAGAAATCAGGGAGATAATTCGCTTGGAATAGCAAGGGGTCATTTCAATGATTTTCTTGGAGTGTTTTGTGGTATTTGCTCATTTTAGGGAAATTCTTTGGATTAAACTCAATTTTTTTTCTACAATATGATAGTAGACAAACAGAGGAGTCCGTAGAATCAAAAATCACAAAAATCCAACTAGATTTGACCATCGAATCATTGGTTCAAATGTCATTGAGGATGAACACACCAAAAAAGTATTTCTACTCTTTCTAGTTTTAAGCATAGATCAAATGTGTATACTTTCTTGACAAATCCCATTTGCTTATAAGATGATTATCATCATATAATTGTTAATGAATGAGTGTAGTATAGTTGTATCAAAATCACAATATGAAAGTTAATATGGGATTTATGAAAATGATATATAAAATTGTCATAGTTTTACATGCTATGAATTTCACTACTCTATTATTAACTTGAGTGATGTCACATTTGATTAGTACATGAGTTTTCTAGTAAGATATATAATTCAGTGTTGCAACAGAGTAAAACCATTATGCCAATACCATATAGATGTTTCCTTTTTCATTTGGTAAGTCCATTGTTGTTATTTTTTTATTTAATATAGGAAGCATGCTCTCAAATCAAAGAATTGTTTCATCATTACTCTTTGCTATAGCCTATAGTTGCTACTAGTATGTCTTGACTTAATCTCATAAGCAATAAGATCATATGAGAGCTAAATCTAGGGCAAAATCATTTAATTTTACACTTCAAAATCATAGGTTGAAGACTTAAACTACATGGATAATCATAGTAGATAACCAAATTTGAGTTTAGAAGGCTAACCCAAACTTTAATAGTGATATCCTTTCAAAAGTCTCATCAAGACAATCTCAAACCACCAAAAATATATCGAAATGAAATAATTTTTGAAGTTTCAGCCTCTATACTTGCCCAGCGCAATCACTATAGGAGGCCTTATGATCGTGAAGGGCAATCGACTGAGCCTCTTTTGTGAATGTGACTAGTTCCTTGCAAATGCAATGCCTAAATTTCTTTCTCTATGCGATCGTGGTCCAATGGTTTGCGATCATAAAGCATTGTTATGCATCAAAACATTCTTGCATTGTCCATTTTGTGTTATCTTGTTTCAAAATTCACCAGGATCCCACAAAACAAGTCTCATATAATTATTTAAACTTGTACAAAATCTCGTATACTAAAACAGGGGATCAAAACTCAAAACTAAGATTCGAGTCATTACATTATCCATAACTTAATATACATTCATCCACGAACATGCCCAAAATTATTTCAAAACTATAAAACAATTGCAAACACTTGATATGCTTATTTCTGATAGGACCTTCTACAATTAACCTTTACAAAACGCACTAATAAAAAAATATTCAATTCTTTCTTTTAAACCTTATCTCATATGTTTGTATTTCCACTGTTCGCATATAAAACTTTATCAAACATCTAATTCTCATTTAATTGAACCTCTCAACACTATCTATTTTGTGTGTTCTTGTTTCAAAACCCACTCAAACACATCATGGTTCCAACCTCAACCCCTAAAATGATATTTTAAACTCAAAATTAAGAGTCGAGTCATTACATCAACTCATATAAACACATATATAAGAATAAAAGATCAAATCTAATATTTCAAGTAATCTCCCATTTACACCTGATAATCGTATATATGTTTTTCATGCCATGTATAGTCCCCACACATTACAAGTGAAATACAATACATAAGTTGAAAATTTATCTTATTGTAGTCAAAGTCTTAATTTACCTAGATTAAAGTAAGCTTTCAACCTTTCTTGATCGCCTTTCCATACCCAAACACATTCAAATGGCTCAACTATAGCCAAAATAATATTCCATTATATTATACGAAGTTAAGGAATCGATTCTCATAATTTAATATGTGATTTTGGTCAAAGTCAACAA
Source organism: Solanum stenotomum (assembly GCF_019186545.1). Lineage (NCBI taxonomy): Eukaryota > Viridiplantae > Streptophyta > Magnoliopsida > Solanales > Solanaceae > Solanum > Solanum stenotomum. The sequence continues at coordinate 62,050,083 of NC_064288.1, forward strand.
AAATCAAACTTGAGCTCCGGATTAAAATTAAAATTAGTTTCAAAATTGGGTTAATATTCATAACCTTGTGAGTCTAAATGTATACTTATATTCTCAATCTGACATCAAATAGACCTCAAATACACATTCTGGAACCTAGGGCGAATCCTCTTAAACTTTAAAATAATGATTAAAGACTTAAATTTATAGATAATCATAACATATAAGTAAATCCAAGCTTAAGAGACTTACCCACATTAGTTGATGATCTTATCTCCAAAAATTGCACCGAACTAGCCTCAAAATCCCCCAAAAAAATTGGAATGAAATAAAATCTCAAAACTTCTATTTTTATACATGACAAAATCCTTCTTCACAACTATGATAGGGTCTCCCATGAACACATAGAGAAATTTAGCAGGACATTGTATGATCATGACAGCCCTCATGTAACAACAATGAGTAATACTCCTTATCTTTAGCAACCGCGAGACATTAATCCATAATTCAAAGTACTACTGCAACACCAAAAAAATTGTTATGTTCAAATATGAATTTCTCATTCTAAAACTCAAATGAACCCCTCGGGGTCCTATCTGAATCCCTTGAACAAGTCCCAAATGACTATTTTTACCTGTACAAAGTCTCAAATCGTGAAACAGAGTGTTAAAACTTAAAATTTAATGTTAGATTGTTATATTACCTACCACTTAGAGTAATGTTCATGCTCAAACTGGTTTATAATTGTATTTGGGTTGTAAAATAGTTGTGGATACCATCAACGCACTCTTGAATCATTCTCCCAAGAAACTTTCTTTATTGAGTGATATTTCCAAAGCACTTTCAAGCTATTTCCTTTGACCTCAGTCGTAACACCCCGTATCCTAGACAAACAAGATTGCATATTTCCAGAAGTTGCAGGTGCAATCCACGGTTGCCACCCACGAATCGTAGGGTGACCCACCGCCTGTGCTAGTAGTTCGTGGATGGCCACCTGCAGCCCTCCTCAGAAAGACATATAAAATTTGTCTAAGTCCAGACCTACTCCAGGACATACGGACCGTAGGTCAGACCACGGTCCCTGGTCCAGGGCCGTAGATTAGACCTTCAAATTTCAACTCCCAGTCGCGAATGACGGCCAACCAGAACAAACCGTCGGTCCATCTACGGTCCGTTGGTCTGGTCCGTCGGTGACCCCGACAACTTTTAAGTTAGGGGTCGTTTGGTCTTTCCCCTATGCGTTGGACCCCTAAACTACGTAGTTTTGGTCAGTTTTAGCCTAGCAACTTAATTAGAACTTACCCTAGTCAACTCATTCTCCAAAGAATCATCAAGTTGAACGAAAAGAAGGAGAAAGAGTCGACCAAGCCCTAGTCTAAGAACGCAATAGATTTTTATCAGTTTCATCCCTGAAATTGAAAGACTTCTCCGTGGAATTCGTCACTAGGTATGTGGGATTTCACTAGTGGGTTCCTTTCACCCATTAGCTCCCTAGATTTCAGTCAGAATCTTGATTCCCTTAATATTATCTAGACCTAGGGTTTCTTGAATGTTAAAAATTGTTGGGTTTTAGCTGTTAGAATGATCCAAATCAGATTGTCATGAATTCAGTATTATTTTGTGTAGATTCTTTCATAAATTTAGAACCCTAGTTATGTAGTTCTTCTAGTTCATGAATTACACATGTTAGGTCAGTTATTCCAGTTAAATATATACATGCCTCAGTTTTCGATCATTGCCAGCACTATCATCTCCTTTAAATATTACAATTCCATCAAATTCTCAACTGACTGTCGCTTATCCTCCCACAAGAACTCCTCCCCATCTGTCTCCTCAGTTATCCCAGTACCAGCCTCATCCTCAACTCAAACCCTATCAACAACATTATCAACAATATCATCCCCCCATACTAAGCTACTCAACCACACTACTAGGAACCTCAACTCTCGGCTAGGAGGTAGGAATAGACTCGAGCATATCGGGCAACGGAATCTCACCCTATAGGATGGAAATATCGGTGGACCTTAGTTGGTCCACATCAACCCAAAGAGAGGTAATGTCAGTCCTCATAGTATTCAACTCAGCTAAACTACCCTCAATCTTCTCCCTAGCCTCCATCCTAGTTATGAGGTTATCTAGTCTTTCGTCATACCTCTAATATGGATCAATTCATCCTCAATGGCCCTATGAATCGACTTTGGCATCTCACTTTCTACCATAGCCGCTCTCACATCCGCAGACTGGACAAAGTTTCTTATTTGGTATATCATGGCCTGGGTCAAGGGAGTCGGGAAACATGAATGAGATGCAACAACTATGGAAGTAGATGGCACAAGGCAGAAGTGTACATGATGGCTCTACAGAAGGATTAGATTGAGCAACATCGGCCTCAAGGCCACTGGAGTCAACCACAAGGGTAGTGTCTGGTGGTGGCAGCTTCCTCTTAGCTGCATTGTCCCTTAAGTAATATGTCTCAATCCTTTGAATGTCACTGGAGGAAGTAGGGGTAATCCTCACATTTGTCCTCTCTTATAAAGGAACTCTAGCATCCGCACACGAATGTGTGATCAGGACTGGGAATGGGAGAGAAGTTTTCTCCCGACAAGCGTGCACAAGCATCTCTTTAACAATAATAGCACCGACATTAATCTTTGACCGATTCATAATATTATCGACCAATACAACCTTCGAAGGCCAGAGAATGGACTCATTCTAGGATGACATAAGATTGTTATTGATAAAGCCAAACCAATACCTCAAAGGGATGTTTGTATCCTTCTTTTCTATCATCGCTCAATCAATCATCCATAGAGGAAAGATATCAGAGATGAAGGGTTCCAGGCACTCCTTGAGTGCATAGACCTTGTTTCAACTTGAGCATGTAATGATCATCTCTTGTGCCTTTTGTACCTAAAATTGACTTTATTTTGCCTGCACTACATAGTACTATTACGCCACGAACTTCCACTTCCTCTAGTGGCTTCCAAACAATTCTCTTTCTCTTTTTGGGTAAGGACTTTCATAGACCACAAAGAATTCTCCTACCCAGGCTGGGACATAGGGATGTCGAGGTCTTCTGAACCTCTTAAACCATGAAATTGGATTGTTTCCCAGATGGTCGGGTAGATACTCAGAACCCCATCAATGGAGAGTCATCTTTTCTCAAGAATTATGAGTTCTCTAGCTGCTTTGAGCCTACCTAAGGCCTTGGGAGCGCTGATAAAGATAAATCTAGACGCATTCACATTAGAAACAGGGTTTGGTGCCAATTTAGACATGATGTGAGTCCTCTTCTTAGCTACCTTTTTCTTTGGTTTCTCACTCACATGCTTAGAAGAGCGCAGAGTGGCTTGTTGTTGGAAAGCCTTAGATGACTTATTAATGGAGATCCCCCTACTTTTTTCTTTGGACGGAGAGAAGGAGAAGACTCTCTTTCAGACTCTGTGTCAGAAGTTACAACTCTCTTGCCCTTAGTTCTGATTTCCTGCAAGCCACCATAATCCAAAAAGGGTTTTGAGGCTCGCCTACTGGGAAAGAAAATCTCCTAACATGTTAGGCGAGCTTATGTGAGCTCCCCGAAGTTGATGGACCATAATTTAATTTAACTCAGGTATGAAAGGCAGAGTCATCTCCAATTCGGCGATCTACCGAGTTAGATTCGATGGACTAAGACAAGTTCGCCAAAAGTGATAATGCAAAATTAAAAGGAACAAGAACAAAGGGCAATGTCCACTCCTACTTGGCGATACGCCAAGTGGGTTTCGGCGAGTTAAGACAAGCCCATCGAATGAGATAGTACTCTCATCACATATTCAAGCATAAAAGCAGTTTGGGACTTACTCGGTGATTTGCCTAATCACCTTGGCGAGTTAAGACAAGCCCGCCAGACAGGTAACTTTCAACGTAAGGCTTATTTTTCACAATGTCAACACCAATGCTTAACAATACCTAATACCCAAGTAGGTCTACAGTCTACCCACATGCTTTACTACCCATGAGTACTCATACTTCCCCAGATTTCATAAAGTACTGGCCAAATTGACAATTTGCCCTTAAGAAAGTCGCCACTCTATCTATCATTGGGAAATTACAAGTCTTCGGGGTAACACTGGCTAATCAGACTTCACCCATACTTAATTCAAGCAAGACCTAGTAAATTTAATGATTCAATTTCATATTTACACCCTTACAATCAATTTTAACAATTTCAAGTACAAAATCAACTATCTTAACTTATTAGCACAGTTCAATACTGTAACACCCCGACTTTTCTAAACGTCTAAATTAATTCGTACATTCGTGGAAAGACAAAGAGTGTGACTAATAAATTAAAAATGATGTGGTATATCATATTTTAAGTGTTCAAGGGTTGCATCTCAAGTTTTGAAGTAAGGTAAGTCACAAAATAAAAGTGGGCGAAAGTTATCGTAAGTTCCTTTTTAAAGATTTCTCTGAAATTTGGGTCAAATTTTTTGGAAGTTTTCTCCCAATCTATAATGATTTATGGGTCCCACGACCCATTAAATTAAAGGTCTACGAGTATAGTTTCCAACGCATCAAATGGTTTGTTCATAAGACTTCAGAATAGAGAGATATTCACGTTTTTGCGAGACTGCACAAGCAGGCACGTGAGGTGAGTCCCCTAAGTCGGTGGAAGCTTATAAGATAGCATCTTCTTCATTTTTCTTCATTCAAAATTGTGATAAACCCACAAAAATCAGAGAAATACTCCTCAAATCATCCTTGTGTGTTATGATCTCTTCTTGGCCTTTTATCAAAAATTGCCCTACGTCGCGAGCACGTCGTTTTGGTATAATTTTCACGGTGAATTGAGCGGTGTAGTTTCGTAGAGGGTATGGCAGCAGGGTTTTTTTTTAATGGAGTGATTGTATTCAAGTGTTTCGGTCATTTGAAGAAAGGTAGGAATCACATTTTATCAGTTTATGGTCATTTAAAAAAAGGTAGGAATCACCTTTTATCAGTTTACAGATACCTTAGGTCCTGGATTGTAGTTTACGATAGGAATCCGTATCGATTGTCAAATTGTCGTAGTAATTTTTATCCTTAGTTACTGATTGATTTTACCTTTCTCTTGTGTTGTAGTGGTGTGGACATAGGTGTTTTCAACATAAATTATAAAGGAAAAGGTATGTTAAGGCTACTCCCTTCGTTCGGCATGTTTCCTTAGAGTTTGGGAGTGATATAATAGAGTAGTTAATGTTCGTTATGTTGTAGATGTAATTATGAGTGGTTGGCTGATTGAGTGGTTATAAACCCTCATTTTAGGGACTCATAATCTATTCAGAACAACCCTAAGTTAGGAACGACTTGGACATTACTCATATATATTGTTTATAGCTAAATTGCTCGCCTTCAGCCTATTTAATTGTTTGTTGTCTCCCTTAGGGCTATTGTGGTTAGTTGTTGAGCTATAAACTGCCTATGGGGGCTATGATGTTGTCTAATAGGACTATGTTATTGCCAAAGAGGGCTATGTGTTGCCCACGGGGCTATTTTGATGCCAAAGAGTGTGTGTTGCCTACGGGTCTATTTTTATGCCAAAGAAGGCTATGTATTGCCTATATGAATATGTGATGCAAAAGAGGGCTACGTACAGCCCACAGAGCTATGATGTTGCCTAAGAGGGCTATGCGCTACCTATGGGGTTATATCGTTTCCAAAAAGAGTTATGTGACTTCTTACAAAGACAAGGGACTACCTATAAGGTTATGTAGATTGATTTGGCACCTTTTGGGCTTATGGGGGCCTAAGTAGGTGGTATGTTGTTTGTACCTACCGGGCTTATGAGGGCTAGGTTAGGTTGATGTTTGATCATTATTGTATTTTATTAGATTCAGTGTGGGTTGGCATGCTTATCTAAATTTGATTTCATTACCTAATTGCTTTTGGTATATTATGATACTTGCTCATTTAGTCTACAGCCTTTCATACTCTGTATATTATTTTGTATTGACGCCCCATTGCTTGGGGGAGCTGCATTCATGCATGTAGGTCTTGACAGACGACCGAGTAGACCTCCTCAGTAGCAGGATTGACTTCTATCTGGTTGGCTAGCCCCTTTCCTCCGGAGCTGCCAGAGTTTGGAGGTTTGTTAGCTTTTGTTGTGTATATTTTTATGGGTAGGCTGGGGCACTGTCCCGCCAATGTTTACTACTCTTTGAGGCTTGCAGACTAGTGTGTGGGGTGTATAGCTACATTATGGCCATACTGGCCTATGTTGTTGGTTTGCTGAAGCTTGTGAGTTGTTTGATGTATTGTATTGAGTTATACCTGCTTTTAGTTTTGGTATAAATATGATGGTGGCCTCGACGGCCCAATCAAGACTTATATGCTAGTTGGCTATTTATTTATATGATCTTCTGGGAGTAGCTGTTTCTTTTATAGATCAGTTGACAGCCTCCTTGCCGGCCGAGGGCTTAGTTTTAAGCCGCGATACACTTGTTTGTTTTATTGATTGTGTGTGGCTACCATGCGCTGGTAGCAAATGGTTCAGCAGGGTCAGCTCGGGCTTGAGTTTTGGAATTAGGAGCCAATTGCGCCCCTCGAGTTTGGGGCGTGACAAATACGATGCATATATCACTACCCACACAAATCAACCAATAAGATATCAATGATATTCCTAAGACCACATCATAAGCATCAAGTTTTAGCAGAAATCACAATGTATACCCTGAAAACCAACCTCTGAGATGATAGCTAGGCACAAAATTAAGTAAAAAGGATCTTGGATTGAGAATCTAATAGTCCAATACACTCTAACCAAGTGAAATCACACAATAGAGGCACACAAGCACCAAAACAAAGGTATGGGCCTATGGGGAGTTAAGGAAGAAAATGAGTTCAAAAAGATGAAAGATTTTATTTTAGAACTTGAAAGACTCTTTACCTATTTAACTCAGGCGCACTTGGCAGATTGCGACTAACGTCATCGAACGCATTTGGCGAATCGCCAAAGGAGCTTAAGCCCATCGATAAGTCCTGAACGTGTAAAAAACCCGAAGATCAATTTGGTGGACTCAATGGAGTTTTCTTACTACACTTCGGTAGATCGCCGACTAGATACATATTCGCCAAAGTTGACAGTACCCTTTTTCTAATTCTTCAACATAGAAGGCAAATATAATGATGTCTACACAATGGTTTCAGTGCATCACCGACATGGTTTTGGCATCACCGAAGTTTTCTTTCTCAATATTTTGATTTCTTTTTCACCTGCACTTACAACACACCTTATTAAAAACAATAAAATTAACTTGGATTGCCTCCCAAGAAGCGTTTTATTTAACATCGTGGCACAACATAATTCTCACTTCATCAACACTCATTTTTGGGATTTGGGATGGTGTCACTAAGTAATGTTCCCTATTGCCTTGGATTGAGATGGGTGGATATCTGAAACATTTGAGTTTCCAGCTCCTCGATTGACATTGAATGAGAAGCAACCATTTGAGTCAAGGTGTAGAAGTCATTTTTCAGATCTTTCAACACCTTGTCGAACTGTTCAACCTTGTTGAAGATCCTTGTTAGCATTTCCTTGGTTCGATTTCCTTCCGGTCTAGCTTGTTCCTTTGGTTTTGGGCGATCATTAGGTCGGTTGTACCTATCTTTTTTCAGCTTCCCTATCTCTACAATTGCCACCTCTATCTTTGCTATCATTTTCTTGATCCTTGTTCCAATCTTGATTCCCACAGTGTCTTGGGTAGTTAGGATGAGACCCCCCCCCCCCCAATTAAGTTTTCAAGCAGTTTACTTCTTCGTTGTACAATGCCTCAAACTTGGCATCCTCCTAGCACTGCCCACTGCTTGTTCCAACTGTATTTACCTTTTTCACTCTACCTCCCATGATATGTTTGCATAGAAAGTCGAGTTGACTAATCATTTTAGTCATATTTTCATCATGCTCATGATCTTTTTCCATTTGCTCCCTGCTTGTTCCCTATTGTTGAGACGATACTTAATTCTCTCTAGTATGTTATGCTCTCACTCTGGTCATATCATCTAGCAACAATATTGCCACATCAGACGATTACCACATCAGCCCATCTTGGATAAGTTGATTAGTCAATTCCTTGTTGATTGAATCAAGGCTATGATAAAAGTATTACAAAACAAATTGTCTGGAACACTATGTATTAGACATTGTAGAAGTAATTTCTGGAACTGCAACCATGTCTCATGAAAAGGTTCACCTCCCACTCTTTTAAAGATCTATATGTTGTCCCTAAGCTTAACCATTTTTTAGGGAGGAAAAAATCTCTCTAAGAAAGCATCAGTCAATTCCTCCCAAAAAGTGATAAAATTATTCCATAACTCAACCAACCATCTTGTGGTTTCCCCCGTTAAAGAAAAAGGAAATAATCTCAAAAGAATCGGCTTTTGTGAGATGTTCTTAAAGACGAACGGTCAACATATATCCATAAAAATTTTGAAGGTATTCATGAGGGTCCTCATGAGCCAATCTTTCGAACATTCCTCTCTTTTAGAGCAAATGTAGTATTGTTCAGGTTACATGTAATATCGCCCTCTCTGTTGTGGGCGGTAAACGGATAGCTCCATTGGTTGCATTGACATTCATGTGCATGTCATTTGAGTCACTTATATTATCGTTTTGCCTATAGTGACTATCGTTGTCACTACCATTATCACTCATATTTTGACTTGTAAAATAAACAACACAAAAATACCAATCAATAATCTACTACAATTCAATAAGTTTATAAACTAATTTTGCTAATTGAATTCTTAGCCACCATTCCTCGATAGCGGCACCATTTTTTATAATGCTCGAACTACTCTCAAAAAGAAATTCAAAGAGTAAGCGGTTATTGTCAATAAAGATACTCAACTAAGTGTCGGGGTCAAATCCCATGAGGAATGGTATAGTGATAAGAGTTCAACTAAAAAAATTAAGAATGTGGACTTGTTTATTGTAGTAGGTTAAGACAAATGGGTGGACGATTCAACGAAATTTAATAAAAGAGTTTACAGTATCAACCGTCACAATTAAACTAAACTTAGGAAATTCAAGTAATTAACAAATAATCTAGGGGTTCGAGGATTGAAATTTGATGTCACATAAGGATAATTGTGTCTTTTTATAGGTTGGGTTATCCTCAATGACACTAATCTTCTTTCGATCTCATAGCATCAATTCATAGAATCTATTTTCAGTCTCATCTATGTGAATAACAAACTAACCCACTACCTTAAGATATCTCTCTTTCAAGCAGATGTGGAGCAAATAGATCTGAACCATAATCCCTCTTTCATGCCAACTATAAAAATTAAACTAATAATCCACTCTAATCATCTCTTTTGAGCATCAATCAGAGATAAAAAAAAATAAGATTAAGAGCCCGTTTGGATTGGCTTTAAAAGTAGCTTTTAAGTCAATAATAAAAAGTCAAATTGAAATGAGTTTTAAGTCAAAAAACAAAAAGTAGGAGGAGACCTACTTTTGGTTTTTGACTTAATTTAAGTCATTTAAAACTTATTTTAAGTCATTTTTGACCTTGCCAACACTTCCTAACTTATTTTAAGTTATTTTTTATATTTGTCAAACTCTTCCAGAAGTCAAAAACTGACTTAAAAATAGGTTTGACCAACTTTTAAGCCAATCCAAACACCCTCTAAGTTTTCAACCTTAACCCATAAGTTAACCTCATGCTAATTAGCCTATATCCATGAATGAACACTAATAAAATAGAGCAAAACATAATACTCTCTACATTAAATCAACACCCGACCCCATAATTACACCATTAGACTTTGGGTTTTATCCACCCATCACAAAAAGTAAAGAAATTATACCTATCGTGATAGCAACCAACTTTCTAATCGATGGATATCTTTTGCCATTTCCTTTTTGACTCCCTTCATATGAGATAAATTTCCCATGTAGAGACGTATATAAGCATCAACTATCATATTTGCCTTCCCTGGACGATAGACAATGTCAACATCATAATCCTTAAGCAGCTCAATTTGTCTCCTCTGGTTGAGGTTCAAATCTCTTTACTTGAAAATGTGCTAAAGGCTTTTATGATTAGTGAAGATATCAACATAAACTTCATATAGATAATGGTGCCAAATCTTCAGTGAAAGCACTACATAGCTAACTCTAAATAGTGAATTCGATAGTTCTTTTCATAATTATTGAATTGCCTAGAAGTGTAAGCTGCTACATTCCCATATTGTATCAGACCATACCCAAAACTAATTCCCAAAACATCACAATAGACAATGAACCTATGGATCCCAAGTGGTAGGAGAAAAAGAGCCAAAATCAATTGAGTTTTTAACTTTTGAAACTTTTCTCACACCCGTCCAACCATTGGAATTTGGTCTTTTTTCTAAGTCAGTTTGGTCAATGGGGAAGCAATAGAGGAAAAATCATCTACAAATATCATATAATATCCAGACAAATCCAAGAAATTCTGAATCTCTATTAGCCTTGGCAAATTCTTTACGACCTCAATTTTCTAGAATTTTACTTTGATATTTTCCACTGGAAACCACATGGCCTAGAAATTCAGTGGCTTCATCTAACATTCACACTTGGAAAATATAGAAAAAAAATTGTGATCCTAAAGCGTTTGCAACACTAATCTAAGATGATTTGTATATTACTCATCACTCTACAAGTGAGCTAATATGTCATCGAGGAATACAATCACAAACATATCAATATAAGGCTCAAAAACTCTATTCTTAAGTTCCAATATTTGGGGCATTTGTCAACCTGAATGACATCATAATAAATTCAAAGTGCCCATAACATGTCTTAAAAGTTATCTTTGGAATATCACTCTCCTTGACTTTCAATTAATGATATCCTGATTTTAGGTCAATCTTTGAACAACTCACTTGTCTATTTAAAATTGGTGGAATAAATCATCAATCTAGAAAGTGGATAATTATTCTTAATTGTAACTTTGTTCAATCGATGATAATCACCGACCGTAATCAATACACATCCTCAGTGACCAATATTTATTTCAGAAAAATAAGACCAAGGTATCCTATTGTTGGCCTAATATCTCATTTATAAAGGAGGTCCTTCAACTTTCTTGGAGCCATTCTATATGGAAGAATCTATCTTGGTTCCTGGAAGTGCATTGATTCCAAATTCAATCTCTTTGTTAGGAGGAACTATGGGAAGTTTGTGTAGTAACACTTTCAAATATTCATCCACAACTGGAACAGATTGAAGAATCGAGGCCTTAGCATATGCATCCCTAACTTGGATTAATTGGTAAATACACCCTTTGGTACCAGTCTCCTTTCTTAAAATAAGAAATAAATCTACCCATAGGTACTACAACATCACCATTCCATTATAGGACAATTCATTTGGAAATTGGAACTTCACAACTTTTTTCTAACAATAGCATTGTACAACAACAACCAATTCATACCCTTATAACATCGAAGTTAACCATTTCTAATTTAATCAAATTAGTTGTAGTGTATGGATGACACATAGTAACCTTATAACCCCTATAAACCCATATATTCATAAATGACTAACTGGTTGACTAGGTAGATAGAGAAAATACTTCATGTAGTTATTCCGCTATACCCTAAATTTCTTATCAATAAAATTGGTCACATACGATAAAATAGATATGAGATCTACAAAAGTATAAGTATCAAGACTAAAAATTATCAATATACTTGTGATGACATCTAGAGATGCCTTTGAATCCTGACGGCTAACTAATGCATATAAATAGTTTTGACCTCCATATGTCCCTAACCTTCCACTTATAATTATGCCTCGTCCAGCTAGGGCTTGAGAGACATAAGGAGTTCTTGAATTAGTAGAGTGAGCCACGTTACCATCACTACCCTATCTAGATAAAAAGTCTCTTTGATAATGGACTCAAAGACCATGTCCATAACATACATTCATATGTGTCATACCTCGACTTAGGAATGCAACCAGCACCTGGTGACACACTTGAATCTAAGCCGGGCCTTGGTGAAAAACTACACCACCAACGTAGTACCAACCATAAAATCAAGAAAACAAACACATATATCTTGGCATTAAAAAAGCACTCGGTTGACAATGCCTTTGTCAACAAAACCTGCAATCAACTCAGCGGATCATAACAATTCATATAGAACAAAAACTACATCCTATGTGGGTTTTCGGGGCCACCATGATATCTAAAAATATATAAATTGAACACATATAAGGTCAATTGGCCATTGTCTAAATGGTCAAAACAACAAGGTCGTGCAGCTAACAACGCACATTTATACAACTTAAAGTCTACAAGCCTCTAAGAGTAATATACTTGGTCGGGACGAGGCCTTGAGCTACCCATCAACTGAACATGACAAAATACTACCAAACCTTTAGATCTGGCAATTCCTGAAGAAGTGGGGATAACCAATCTAGTGTAACACAGTTACCCTTACTAAGGAGACCTGTATACTAGTTAATCAGGACTTGCAAGAAAGAGTGCAGTGCCCCCAAGCAATTGGGCATCAGTATGAAATAATAATTGTACAGAGTATGAAAGACAACAGAATAATTGAGCAAGTATCATAATATACTAAAAATAATCATACAAGCAAGTCAAGAATAAGATGAGCGTATTGAAATTCTCCTGAATCTAACATACCAAAATAATCAAACAACAATCTAACCAAGTCCCCATATGCTCAACAAGTACAACTGGAAAACAAAACCATCTACTCCGACCCCTTATAAGTCCAAAGATGCCAATTCAGTCTATATACCCCTATCGATAGTCCTCCTAACCCCGTAGGGAGTCATTAAACCTCAATATCCCCTCAAACACTCTACACATAACCCCGAAGGCAATCAATGCCTTCTAATAACCCCGTATGCAGCACATAGTCCTCTTAAGCATCAATATCACCTTGTAAGTAGCATAGATCCCTCTAAGGCTTTAATATAGCCTTGTAGACAGTACATAGCCCTCTTAGGCATCAATATAGCACCATAAGCAGAAATCACATTCCTACAGCTAACCACAATAGACCCAAGGGAAATAATAACAATTCAATAGGTTGAAGATGAGCAATATGTATATAAGTAGCTCATAAAATAATCATTATGCCTTACCTAAATATGAATGGGCTAATAAAAGAATATATATTCTAATGGGGAATGTAGGTATCAACCACAACAACTAACATAATCGAATAAGGCTATGAATAACATGGTTATGACAACTAACCATATCCTTTCTTTGACTTACTATATCTTGATCACAAAATGCCCCTATAGCTACATCTTAAGCCATTTTGGGCTTCTATAGTTGTATCTCAGCCTTTTGGGCTCCTATAATTGTACATGAGTCTTTAGTGCATCTATAACCACCCCTCATATACACAAGGCTCTAGTGAGGGTCAATAATGTCAACTAAGGCATAAATGAAATCCATAAGTGAGTAGAATTCAATATAGCTCTGCAACTTTTAACATAAATTTTCTAGATATTTTGCAGCTCTTATAAGATAAGGACAACCTCATAGAGAACTTACATTATTCATAGTCCTTTCTAGGCAAAAAGTAAAGGGAAATTAATATGTATATGGCTCAATTGCTTAGTACAAAATACTAACAGTTGACGAGATAACCATTGTAGGCATCAAACAATTTTCTAACTTATCAACAAGTAAGGTGGCTTTCTAACCGA
>NC_064288.1:62065728-62075929 GCF_019186545.1 Solanum stenotomum
CTTTTGTTACTCTTTTATAGGTTATGAATGCTCTGTGTATCTCTGGTATACCACTTAGTTCTTCCCCATCGTATGTATAAACTGTACTTAATAATCCACAGTTGTAACAAGTTTTGACTAAATTTGCTTTAGTTTTTGGTTGAGCTATCAACTTATTGTACCCTTGTAATTTTTGGATTAAATAATCTTGGGTTGGTTCTTTAGTGGTGGTAGATCTGGGATTAAGATTCAAATATGTTTGGATTTTATGTATATTCCTAATATAGGTTTGTGTGATATGGTTATAAATTTTTTTGTCTTTGTTTAGGCTCTCTGCATACGTTGAGGTTTGCGGTGATATAATCAATGGGTCATGTGGTATTTTTGGTGTAAATGGTTTTTCAAACATTTTGTTTAGATTAGTGCTTGTATATTGTTTCCTAACTGTTTTGCTTGTACCTGCAGCTGCATTGAAACAATCATTATTAGTTTTGCTTGTACCTGCAGCTGCATTGAAACAATCATTATGAGTTTTTTGGAGTATCCCAACGTCTCCTTCTAGCTCTGTTTAGTGTCTTCCGATTGACATATCTCTGCATGTTTATAGTCATGCGACTGACTTATAGCTTTAGACTTTAGTTTTTGTATCTCATTGTCCATACTATCCACTTTGGTACAAAGTGTAGTAATGACTTTGAGTATATCTTCAATTGTATTTTCTTTCTCAGTCTGAGTAGCTTTGTCTTGATAAGTAATATGCAATAACATTCTTATCAGTTTTTATTACTTCAATAGTAAATGTAAAATTTAATATATTTAATACCAATCTCCTTATTTCTTTTGTCGTTACTGAATCTTGTATTTTTCTTGTTAGCCGCCATTTTACTTGTGTGTAATTTGTCCTTATAATAAATTTGTTATATACGATATATGGTTCAAATGATAATACACATTTATATACTGAATATAATTTTTTCCTGTTTATTTTCCATTTTATTTCTGTATCAGTAAATATTCCTAAATAATATCTACAATGATGTTCTATTTTTTCTCCATCATACTCGTATTTTAAGATTCCTCCATAACTTTTTTCACTGGTGTCTGATTCTACTATATAAGTAAATTTTTTGTTTTCATCCGGAAAATATAGTTTAGATAGGTTTTTACATAATAATTTTACTTTTTGTATTGGTGTTTGGTCTTTTTTATCAAACTGGTATTCTACATCTTTCTTTAATTTTTGTTGTAATGGTTTTAAATTTTCTGCTAATTTTGGTATGTATTCTCTGACTTGATTTACCAATCCTAAGAATGATTGTAATTTCTTTTTTGTATCTAGTTGTTCATTTGAGTTAATTATTTTTTGTACTATATGCATTTGCATTTTTATTCCATTTTTATCTATTTGTATTCCTAGGAATTCTATTTGGCTTTTCATTATGTCTGCTTTCTATTTACTTAGGCTTATGCCTGAATACTCTATAATATATAAGAATTTTTCTAATAATCTTATGTGTTCATCTTGGGTTTTAGAATATAGTAATATATCATCAATATATACTACACAATTTTCTAGTTGTTTAAAATAGTTATCCATAAAGTGTTGATATCTACCTGGGGCATTTTTATATCCAAATGGTAGCACATTCCATTCATAAAATCCTTGTGGTATTGTAAATGCTATAAGTTTTTTAGATTCTTCTTCTAATTTTAAGTGGTAAAATTCTGATTTGCAGTCAAATTTACTAAAGTAATTATATCCTTGTATTTGTCTTATTTTTAATATTTTATTTGGTATTAGGTAATTATATGTTTTAGTTTTTGCATTTAAATTTCTATAATCAATAACCATTCTACCTTTTCCTCTTTTTTGTTCACTATGTTTATTTACTATAAATGCTGAACTTGTATGCTTGCTATTGCTTTCTTGTATATACCATTTTTGTAGTAATTCACTTATATGTATCTTAAATTCTGTTAAATCATTAAAATTATATTTTAATGGTTTTTGGGTTATTATACTATTGCTATCAATTAGCTCAATTTTTACTTTTGTTTTATGTTTTTCCCATCCTTGTAAAGGATCTTCACTATATAATAATTCTAACTTATCTTGGATTATTTTTACTTTATCTATAGATAATATAATTAATTCTATCTTAGGGTCTTCTTCTTTTATATTTTCTAATTTTTGTGTAATTTTTTCACTTCCTTTTATCCATTCTGTTGTTTTTCGTTTTTTGTTATTTACTCTTTTTGCTCCTATTTTTTGTGTACACGGTGTTGTGAACCACCAGTGTGTTTTTGTTATTATATGTGGATATAATTTTTCTAAAAATGGCATTCCTAATAGCATATCTTTTGTAGTCAATTCAAAATTATATAATTCCTCTATAGTTAATATCTTATCCCATATTTGTATTTTTATATTTTTTGCCTTATATGTGATCATGCTACCTTCATTATTAAATCATGTTACTACTATCGGTGTTTTTAACTTTTCCCACTTATCTTCTGGTAAACAATTGTATTTACATATATTAGCTCCTGCTCCCGTATCTATCATTGGTGTATAATATCTGTTGTAATATCCCTCTATTATTATCTTTGCAAGTATATATATTTTCATATTTTTATCATACTAAAGTCCTTTTTATTATTACTCTTTTATTTTCATAATTTATTGTTAACTGTTTGTCTTCTAGATTATATGGTTTTACTTGTTCTAGCCATTTTATTCCTAAAATGATATTTTCATTTCCTTGATATATTTTGAATTTTATCACTATTGGTACTCCTCCAATGATTATTTCCTTTTCTGTAGTTTCTTCGGTATACATTAATGCTTTTGGTAGTTCGGGGCATGATTGTTCAATAGTTATTATTTCATCTTCCGTCACTAATTCTCTTGTAATATAGTTTTCTTCTCGTCCTGTATCTATTAATATTAAATATTTTCGTTGTTCCATTATTCCCGTTATGTAGTAATGATGTGGTTTTATATCTTCTTCCATTGATTTTTGTGGGGTTTTATCTATTCTCCTTGAGGTACTCATTTTTGATGATATTTGGGGTATCTCATTGTTTATTCTTTTCGATGTGCTTAGTCTTTCTTTTACTATTTCTAAATCTTCTTCTATATCAATTTCATTATAACTATAATCATTTTTATCTATGACTGTAACTATTCTTTCAAAGGGATCTTCTATTTTTATTTTATCTATTTTATTTTTTGCTGTTATTTTATGTTTTGTTGTTAGAACATATAAGTTTTTACATCTAGCTGTAAATATTTTACTTCCTGGGGCTAGTTCTATCCCTGACATTCGCCAGTATAATACTAGTGATTTATCTATATTTCTGTCATTTATTGCTACTGAGTAGTTAGCACTTATTATAAACTTAAATTTTTGGTATATGAGGTTACCTCTTACTGCACTTATTATACTTTTTTCTATGGGTTGTATAATTCTATCATCCGCTAAGTATATTTCTATGGGTGTATCTATTCCTTCTCTAAAACATGCTTTTATTAATATTTCTGTTCCTCCTAAATGTACATATTTAATTGGATTTTTAGCCTTAATATCTTGTATTTCTTTATTTATTATTCGTTTGTTTATTATTGGTATTTTAGCCTTTCGTTTGGTGTATTTGCAATCTATGATATATTCTCTTTGACTGACTACATAATATTCTTCTTTTTTGTCGTTTAAACCAGTTTCTTATTGTTGGTATTTCGAATATTTTTGCTACGCTTAGGTCTAATTATTTTCCTTTTATTTGTTCAAATATACTATTATCAAATATTATTTTTTGTTCTAAAGATTCTTCGTCTTGATGTTCTTCTTTATTTATTATTTGTATATTTGTTTCAGTCATTCGTTATATTATAGAATTCATTGTCTGATTCTATTTCTATATCATTATCTATTTCATTTTCTGATATTTCATATATGTTATCTTCACTTTCTAATTCATAATCTATGTATTCTATCAGCGTATATTTTTCATCGTTTATTATTATTTATGATATTTGTTTTTTCTTTGGATTTTTAGGTAATTTACAATCTCTGGCTATGTGTCCTAATTTTCCACAATTATAACAAGTACATTCCGTTAGTTTTCTCTTTGGTCTATATGGTCTTTTGGTTTTGTAGTTTTTTACATAATATCTTCTTCTTGGTTTTTTATATTTATATTTTGATATGTATTTTTTATTATAATTCTTTCTATTTTTATAATATATATCCGTACAACCAAATTGAGGTGTTGTTTTATTTTTGCAACATGCCAAGTTTTTTACTAATATTTTTTTCATTTTTATTTCTTCTTTATATTTTTCACATAGTTCTATAAACCATCGTTGTAAGAATTTCATTCTAGCTCCTAAGGTGTCTGTTAATCCTATTTCATTCCAACTTTTTATTACTTTTGAATTAAAAGGTTCTGGTAATTTTGTAAAATATAATTTTCTTATTTCTTTACTTTCTTCTGTGCTATATGTTCCTTTATAATAGTATTCTCTGAATGCACATGTATATTCATCTATATAGCACATATTACATATTGCTAATTTTGTCATTAGATTCCGGTTTATGATTTTTTCTTTATTTTGTTCTTCTACTTCTGTTGTCATACTACTAAATTCATTTCTTATAGCTACTTCGTATTTATATAATATTTCCATAGTTGTAGTGGCTAGTTCACCATTAGATTTTTTATTACTTCTTAACGTTTTTAAACTTTCATCTGATAAATTTTGTAGCCATAGTTTTATTGTTCCTATAAGTGTTCTTTCTATATATCCTGGTGTTTCCGTCATTCCTATTTTGTTATCTATTAATTGTTTTGATATATATCCTATCCATAATTGGATTNTATTTCAATGAGTGTATCTATTCCTTCTCTAAAACATGCTTTTATTAATATTTCCGTTCCTCCTAAATGTACATATTTAATTGGATTTTTTGCCTTAATATCTTGTATGTCTTTATTTATTATTCGTTTGTTTATTATTGATATTTTTGCCTTTCCTTTGATGTATTTGCATTCTATGATATGTTCTCTTTGACTCATTACATAATATTCTTCTTTTTGTCGTTTAAAGCTGTTTCTTATTGTTGGTATTTCGAATATTTTTGCTACGCTTAGATCTAATTCTTTTCCTTTTATTTGTTCAAATATACTATTATCAAATATTATTTTTTGTTCTAAAAATTCTTCATCTTGATATTCTTTTTTATTTATTATTTGTATATTTATTTCAGTCATTTGTTATATTATAGAATTCATTGTCTGATTCTATTTCTATATCATTATCTATTTCATTTTCTGATATTTCATATATGCTATCTTCACTTTCTAATTCATAATCTATGTATTCTATCAGCGTATATTTTTCATCGTTTATTATTATTTCTGATATTTGTTTTTTCTTTGGATTTTTAGGTAATTTACAATCTCTGGCTATGTGTCCTAATTTTTCACAATTATAACAAGTACATTCCGTTCGTTTTCTCTTTGTTCTATATGGTCTTTTGGTTTTGTAGTTTTTTACATAATATCTTCTTCTTGGTTTTTTATATTTATATTTTGATCTGTATTTTTTATTATATTTCTTTCTATTTTTATAATATCTATCCGTACAACCAAATTGAGGTGTTGTTTTATTTTTGCAACATGCCAAGATTTTTACTAATAATTTTTCCATTTTTATTTCTTCTTTATATTTTTCACATAGTTCTATAAACCATCGTTGTAAGAATTTCATTCTAGCTCCTAAGGTGTCTGTTAATCCTGCTTCATTTCAACTTTTTATTACTTTTGAATTAAAAGGTTCTGGTAATTTTGTAAAATATAATTTTCTTATTTCTTTACTTTCTTTTGTGCTATATGTTCCTTTATAATAATATTCTCTGAATGCACATGTATATTCATCTATATAGCACATATTACATATTGCTAATTTTTGTCATTAGATTCCGGTTTATGATATTTTCTTTATTTTGTTCTTCTACTTCTGTTGTCATACTACTAAATTCATTTCTTATAGCTACTTCGTATTTATATAATATTTCCATAGTTGTAATGACTAGTTCACCATTAGATTTTTTATTACGTCTTAACATTTTTAAACTTTTATCTGATAAATTTTGTAGCCATAATTTTACTGTTCTTATAAGTGTTCTTTCTATATATCCTGGTGTTTCCGTCATTCCTATTTTGTTATCTATTAATTGTTTTGATATATATCATATCCATAAATGAATTGTTTTGTTTATATCTGCTACACAGTCTAAATATAAAAAATCATGTTGTTCAGTTATCGATTTAGGCGTCCATTTTTTATTTAATCTTTTATCCCATATAGTTTTTTCTCTATCATATTGTTCATAGTTTTCATTATAATATTTTGGATTTAAAATTTTTGGGTTTTTTACTCCTGATGTGCTAGATTTTTCATCCATGTCTACGTCTCCTGCATTTATTTCTAAATTATTTGTATTATCTATGTTTGCTAAAAGTTCCGTATATGTTTTGCTTGTTTCTGAGTGTTGTTCATCTAGATCATCATCATTTATTTCATCAATTCTTATTCCAGGTAGTTTATCTTGGTTATTTTCTTCTTTTTCTTCTAGTTCTTCTTCTAATTGCAATACATTTCTTTTAATATTGCCAACTCTTTTTCTAGCTCTATTATTTTAGTATTTTTTACTTCTTCTAATTGTTGTACTTCCTTTTTTGCCTGTTGTTTTATTTTTTCAATTTCCGTTTTTGTATCTATTTGTTCATTTTCTTTTGTTATTCTTATCATAGCAGTTAAATTATCTTCTAGTTTTACCGTTTCTTTTTCTAACATTAAACTTATATTGTCGCCTATTTTCTTGTATCTTCTTCCTAGATTAGAAAATATTATCTTTATTTTTAATCCGTCATAGTTTTCATATATTTTTTCGTCTATGGCATATTCTTCTTTATTCATTTATAGATTGTGTTGAAGTTTATATTCTAAACTTTCTATCTGTATCTGTAGATATAAAATAGTTTTCCTTTGTGCTACTATAGATTTTTTACAAGTTCCTGCAAATATATTATTGTTAAGTCTACTTTGCATATGTGCTAATTCTTGTCTTTTTGCTATAATTGTTTCAGTAAGTTTTTGTCTATATTCGTTATTCTCGTTATTCATTGTATTTTTAAATATTGAATATATTTATATTCTATTTTAGATATATTATCTATTAATTGATCTAATTTGTCGTTATCAGTTTTTGTGATATTAAGTTGTTTATATTCCGAATATAATTTGTTTAATTTTCTTAATTTTCTACTAGTACGTTTCTTCTTATATTTCTTTTCATCCATAGCTATACCATATCAAAGTATAAGGTCACTAAAAAATAAGTAAAACACCTTGAAGGTCACCACCATAACTCAATAGGTAACCATGATAAGATTTACCTGAAAGGAAAAACAACAACCCTAATTCTTTAGCTTTATAAGTGTCAAGATACATCAAAGGCCCGTAGGCATGTTATGTAGTTCATAGGTGTTGCAATCACATTATTTATATGTCAAACTAATTGTTATGACGCCAATATCAACATGAAATTCTAAGCAATTAATTACAATGCCCTTAAGGCATTGACGAAGCAACAAGCCATCAATAGCCAACTAAGCGATGGCAATTTATATGAGAAGATTCTTAGGTTGCTTTTAAAATGAGGCACAACTAAACAAGACTAATCCCGACAAAATAAACTCATATATATATATATATATAACTCTAGCATCCAACTCAATTAAGAACTATTATGGCTATGAGTACTGTCGTGACAAAGAACAAGTTGTATTACTATACGACGGAGAAACTTGCCAAAAATTTAGCCTTAACATACCTTGTCCCATTGAATTCACATTGAAAATCACCTTCCCCCCACTCCAACAACACTACAACAAGGATAATGTTAATCAATAGTAAGAATAGGAATTACTATGACAATCCGATAATTGATAAAAAAATTGTTGTAAATTACTATTTGCAGCTTATTGAAGCTAAAATTAACAAAAGAAGAGTCTTACCTTTATCTCAAGATTGTAAAACTACTCAAAACCTCATAACGTAGCCAAACCCATGATGTCACAACACCAATAAAGCTATACCGCACAATCCATGGAGAAACTATACCAAAATGATGAGTTCACGGCGTAGAGCAATTTCTGTTAAGCTCCTATGTGGAGATCATGGAGATAAGCATTGAATTTTTAGATGTTTTTATATTTTTTGCTAGGTTTGGTACAAAAAAATGAGTTCCAAAGAAGAAGGCAAGGATTTTTAAAGACCTCACCGACCTTGGGCCCATTCAAGAGTTTTTATGCATTATTTCATGGAAATGTAAATATATCTCTATTCTAAAGTCGCATAGGAAAACAATTTAATACATTGAAAACTAGACTCATAGGCCTTTGATTTGATAGGTTTCTGGTCCTTTAACTCTTTATAGATTGGAGAAAAGCTCTGAAACATTTGACCCAAATTTTGGAGAATTCATCAAATTAACTTGCGATAACTTTTGCCAACTTTTATTTTGCAACTTGCTTGAGTTCAAATATTAAGATGAGATCATTAAACTCATAAAATATCATTCTCATGAATATTAGGAACTCTTGGCCATATCCCAAAATTACGAGTATATCGCTTAAATTATACGGGGTGTTACAATACCCATATGACACTCCTTGTGACGCTCTAACTTAAGATAAGAAGTTCCACATCGGCAAAACACAACAGAGATGTTGGGTATGTAAGTAAGCATGCCTTACTAACTAGTGACACATTTTAAAGTTGTGCAAACCTAGGCCCAAAGTAGACAATATCACTATCGAGCTGGGCCATTACACTCTCCCTAAATGTCCTTTGCCATATTTATTACATAGAGGACGTTGTAAATTACTATGACCTATGTTTGTATGTGACTGTAAGCCTAGTGCTCTGACACTCTATCCATGACTAGTCTGACCTTTGTAATCATATTTGGGTCGCATTATCTCATAGATGGTGCATTGGTCGCATACGGTGAAGGGTCTTGATGACCCTATATTAAAGAAGAACTTTCCACTACCTCCCTAATATCCTTAGTTATTGTTAATTGATATGTCCCTCTTATTATTCACCCTATCATTACTAGATATA
Organism: Solanum stenotomum; assembly: GCF_019186545.1. Classification (NCBI taxonomy): domain Eukaryota; kingdom Viridiplantae; phylum Streptophyta; class Magnoliopsida; order Solanales; family Solanaceae; genus Solanum; species Solanum stenotomum. The sequence continues at coordinate 62,074,904 of NC_064288.1, forward strand.
TAACCTTCAACTTATACTCTCTTTCATTTGATGTATAAAATCCATCAACCTAGAAATATCCATATCTTTGTTCAATAATATTGTAAAACACTAGCTCACCACATAGGATCCATGCATGAGCACAACTCAACACATCCTCGCTTGCATAGTACAAACTAATCTAGGAGCAAATCGGGAAGCAAACTTGAGACATAATCTCTCACACCGTGTACTATAAACTCATCAGCCTTGGTATCCCTAATCTCTAAGGGTAAAAAGTGATCAACAAAGGCTCATACAAACTCCTTCTAGATTACGGAAGATGTATCCCCTCCTCACGAATCTTCTCATGACTCATACCACATAATCACAACATCCTTCAACTTATAGGAGAAAAATTTAACTTTCTGTGTCTCATTAGCATGAATGACTCAAAAAAGGCTTTATATCCTATTGATTAAGTTTTGAGGATCCTATTCGAGGTTAGACCCCGTGAAAACTTAAGGATTTATACAAACCAATTCCTTAATTCTAAACACATGCTGACCTATCTTGAGCACCAATACTTGAAGGTTTTGCCCCAATAACAAGTTAGGTGAGCAATTGAATGGATCCCTTAATGTCGATATCAAAAGAACTTGGCGGTGGCATAAATATTGTAGGGACTTCCATAAGACTTTCAATGGGCAGTGAAAATGAAGTCTAAGGTGTATTGCCAGATGATAGTCGTAGTTAGAACTCCTTGAGTCTGAGGCAACCCATTGAAGTTCACATATGGATAAGTATTGTCCATTTGACTTATGGGTTGATTTTTTTTCACAGGCATTTCTGAAAGAAGCGTAGTAACATACAAATTAGAAGCAATTCTTAAGGCATATCTCTATTGCACGATCAAGCATACAAAAATAGGGTAACATTTTATGAATGTCTTGTAGGTCATCATTATCAAATTATTATGGTGGAACCAATTGAAACGGAATATGATAAGGAAAGGATAACTTATGGAGTTCATGACATTTGTAATGAGATAACATAAACAATACACGA
>NC_064288.1:62076029-62109845 GCF_019186545.1 Solanum stenotomum
CGAAAATCGGCAAAATTAGGGGTTTACCTGCTCCAAGGATCGTTTAACCTTGAAAATTGGCTTGTTTGCCCGTCGGGACAAATCGGCTCCATAGAAAAGGTCTTGATGGACGTCGACGAATAATTTGGCAAAAATGACGTCGGAAATCCGGATCACCAAAAGATCCATGTACTATATAGTACACGAAAATTGGCAAAATGGTGGGTTTATCCGCTTCGGGGCTCGTTCGACCTTGAAAATGGGTTGGTTTACCTGTCGGATCCAACCGACTCCATAGTTAAGGTCTTGCCGGACGTTTACAAATTTTTTTTGCAAAACTAACATAAAAAATCCAGATCACCAAATGATCCATGGTCTATAGCACACGAAAATCGGCAAAACGGGGGATTTACCTGCTCCGGGGGTCGTTTTACCTTGAAAATGGGATGGTTTGCCCGTCGGGACCAATCGACTCCATAGCTAAGGTCTTGACGGACATCCACGGAAAATTTCAGCAAAAATGACATCGGAAATCTAGATCACCAAAAGATCCATGGACTACAACACACGAAAATCAACAAAATGGGGGGTTTACCCGCTCTGAGGGTCATTTGACCTTGAAAATGGGCTGGTTTTGTAACGACCCGAGATCACCCCCTAGCCGTTACCGGCGTATTCGACCTCTCAGAGGTCTTATACAACCCTTAGCATTTGTCATAGCATTTATCATAGAAAAATAGCAGAAAATTTAAAAAAAATTCATGATATAGCACAAGACTTAAAAGTCACCTCATTTAAACCTTTAATACAAAATCGGAGTACTACGTCTCAAGGTAGCCATCTTAAAACACAACTATAACACAAGAGGGACACAACCCTTCCAATACAAAAGAAACTACTAGCTAGTACATAGAACTTAAGGAAACTCTTTAACATAAAGGTCCTTGAATCTTTAAGGACACACCCGAACTTGGGAATAGTAAGCCAAGCTCATCACTTCTAGGAAAGGCCCTTTAGCCACCACCACCTACACTTGGTGTAAAAAGATGAAGAAGAATGGTGTTAGTACAAGAATGCACTAAGTATGATAACCATGCAAAACATGCTTTTAAAAGCACATTTAGTTGGAAACCATGCATCATGCCTTTTTAGAGAAACTTCAAGAACATTTAGCAGAATAGGAACAATATAAACCACATACATCATCATACACATGGAAACCATTCATAATAGCACATAGAGCCACTCATAACATTTTAGGCACATTAAATGCATACAATACATTACCTTCCTTTTTATCTTAACTTTTTTCCTCAAGCAACCCTTAGGGAATACTTGGTGTAATATATCACCTTAAGGTTACCAAAAGTGAACTTACATATATCCTTCATCAATCCAACCACATATATTCGTAGAGTCATAAGCACACCATTAGACATAGTCTTCACATAGGAACCATCACCTAAGACAACCCCCAAGTCACACTAGTGCAATGTGCAAGTAGCATCCCATAACACTACTCACACCAAGTGTTCCTAGGAAGCCACCATAGACTAGGCACATCATATTCAACAAGTCATAACATCTTCATTGAACATTAGACATAAGACCAACATACTTCATAACATCATATAAGGACTCATTCCTTTACTACATCATTAGTCATAACCCATTTAGTTCATATCATAGGTAAACCACCCTCACAACCCCTTCACAAGCTCATTTGTGCAATGTACACATGGAGTCCCATATCCCCACATATACTAAGCAAACCCATTAAGAAGTCATAAGTGTAATTCACTTGCATAATCATACTTCTTGTCTTGACATAAGTAAAGTCAACCTTAACATGCTTTCATATTAACATACATAGACCATAGTCTTCATTACATAAAGAGCCTAATCATAACCTCCCTTAGAGTACACTTGTGCAATGCATAAGTAGGGTCCATAGTCCTACCTACACTAAGTAACTCTTCAAGAAATCATGACTAGAGTACATATTCTTATCGTAGTTCATTTCTTAACTTTCGGGATACATTGCCATAACCAACATAAACCATGTGAGCTACATGGAATCCAGTGTTCTACTCCCACACCGAAAAGAGAGGGTACTACTTGCCAAAGTAGGACCTATATACATAATATCTATCTAGTGGATCCACTAAGCTAATACCTACGGGGGCACGTAGTTATGGAACAAAGAGATTGCTACTAGAAACCTTGACTTACTAGGCGTGGAGGTTTCCATCTCATGAGACAACATCTATGTTAGGAACCCGGACTTGCTAAACGTGAAGGTTCTCTTGTGGGAAACCGGACTTGCTAAGCGTGAAGCCCCCACTCTCATTTTTCATGTTCACTCGATGCTAAGCTCCAACTCCCTTTTTAAACATCTTTAAGCCTTTATTTAACATTAGTTAATAACATAGACTTTAGGGACTTAATCCCTCATATCATATAGCGCAAAGGTTTCTAAGATGAGAATGACCTTTCACATAGTCATACCATATTCATAACATAGTCTAGTTTATAGTACAATTGAGGAAACCTTTCAAGAGACTCACTTTCAGTAGATTATCATAAACCTTATTCATTCATTCATGTGTGTGTACCTTTGTGAGAAAGCCTTTCACATAAACACATTTATACAACACATATTCATACCTTGCTAATACACTTTGCATATAAGATTTAAACTTTCAATAGACACCATAACACATCATATTCATAGCTATACATGTAGAGTGTGTGTGCGCGTGCGCATATTGGTCCTCATAGTGGCATAATAGCAACAACATTGATATTGAGTGCACTTCCCTTCAAGTGACCCACAACACATTCACAATGTCCCCAAATCATAAGCAATTAACATATAAAGCCTTTAGGTATTCTGAACCACACACCCACACTTCATCATAGGATAAAAGGACACATTCAACATTGAATAGGTACTCCTAACATGTATATGATCAAACATTCATATTGGGGTCATATCGGTAGGGGTCATTTCACAATAGTACTTAACATAATCAATCATGTAGACCACACCTTATCCTTAACATTATCATTCACATTATACTCCTCATCATCAACACACTTTAAACATCATGCTAGCATTGAGGATTTCATGCATAACCTTCATAGCACAACTTTATAAATATATGCATCATAATCATCAATTCACTTCACATCTATTGCCTTCAAGGCCATGATCTCAACATGAATAGATAGACAAGAAGTAAACACCTCCACCATAAGTGGACCAAACCACACAACATCAATTCTCATACTATAGACTAGAAGTTAGGTCAACTTACCAATTTTCCATGCCATGATCACCATGGATCAATCCTCAACAATTCATAATCAATTGACATAGATAGAAATAAGAATCAACATTGTAATTCAATAACATAAACATAATCTAAGTACAATTCTATAAACAAAGGGATCAACCCATAACTTTGCCCATAAGGCAATAATTCTCAACTCATCAATATACCAACAATTCAACATGAATAAGTATAGATAATCATAGGAAACATCAATACAATCTAATCTAAACATAATTTCACCAATAGAGATCATATTCACAAAGATCGACATCATAGGCCAATTTTTGAGAATTTGGGGATCATGGGTTCTTCAAGAATTGCTTTGAAAATTGTCTTAAAAACCTTAATTCCACATTAATTCATCAATAGAATGATTTAGAAAATCGTTTGACTAAGGACCCATGTTTAGATTGAAAATTGGGAATTTTGGTCTTTGAATCACTTTTGAAAATCTTTGATAGAACTCCTTGAATGAGAGGTTATTCAAGAATCAAGAGTTACCACACCTTAAATATTGAAGACCCGTGAAATTGAAGAAGAAATCAATTGAAAACCCATCTTCTAGCTTTAGATTCATCAAGGTCTTTAATGGGGTTTTTGAGAGAATCTATTTTGAGAGGGAAAGGTCAATTTGAAGAATGAAGTCTAATTCTAGGTTTTGGGGTTTTAACCAACTTCAAATACCCTAAAATAGGTAGAATAACAGATTATAATAATTACCCAAAGTACCCAAAATGCCCCTCACTTAGTTGGACCTTTTAAACAAGTAAAACTTGAGTTTTAATTTCACGGATTTCTTTGGGAAACAAGTTCGCTACGCGGAGGAGTTCCCACAAATTTCTAGAAATTAAACTTCGAGACAGTAGAGTTCGCGGTGTCTCAGCGACGCGTAGCCACTTTTTGGCCATTGGTGGAGTAGGTCCGCGACGCGGAGCCACTCCCTTCATGCACAACTTCAAGCTGCCTTGGCAGCTTGTTTGGCCAAGGGTTGGGGTCCTCCTCGGGGACCCTTAGGGTGGTCACATGGAGTTGTACCCGAATGTTTTGACCCTAAAAACATTTATTAAGACACTAGCGTCACCTCCATTGATTTTAGACTCCAAACAACACATAAAAGCATGAACAACATACTAGGACACACCAACACGCAAAAGACTAGTTTCTGAACGTCTTGGTCGTCCCTTGACATTTGACTTCCAAACTATTTAAAACTTACTAAAAAGGCTATTCTTCATTATTTTAACAAGTTATTAATGCATAAAACCCATGTGAGGCTCTACTTTATCCTACTTCAGTTTGAGGGTTTTTACTGGTTTTCCCATCGAAAGCAATTGGCTCCATACCTAAGGTATTGATGGACGTCCACAAAATTTTTTGGCAAATATGACATCAGAAATCTGGATCACCAAAAGATCCATGGACTATAGCACACGAAAATCAGCAAAACAGGGGGTTTACCTGCTCCGAGGTTCGTTTTACCTTGAAAATGGGGTTATTTTCCCGTCGGGACCAACTGGTTCCATAATTAAGGTGTTGATGGACGTCCACGAAAATTTTCAGCAAAAATGACATCAGAAATCTGGATCACCAAAAGATCCATGGACTATAGCACACAAAAATTAGCCAAACTGGGGGTTTACCCACTCCGGGGTTCGTTTGACGTTGAAAATGAGCAGGTTTTCCCATAGTGACCAACCAGATCCATAGCTAAGGTCTTGACGGAAGTCCACAAAAACTTTTGGCAAAAATGATGTCGGAAATCTGGTTCACCAAAAGATCCATTGACTATTAGCACACGAAAAGCTGCAAAATGGGGGGTTTACCCACTCCGTGGCTTATTTGACCTTGAAAATGGGCCGTTTTGCCCATCGGGACCAACCGTCTCCATAGCTAAGGTATTGACGGATGTCCAAAAAAAAAATTTGGCAAAAAAGACGTCAAAAATCCGGATCTACAAAAGATCCACGGACTATAACACACGAAAATTGGCAAAATAGGGGTTATACCCGCTCCGGGGCTCATTTGACCATGAAAATGGGCCAATTTGTCCGTCTGGACCAACCTGCTCCATAGCTAAGGTCTTGACATACGTCCACGAAACATTTAGGATAAAATGACATTGTAGATCTGGATCACCAAAAGATCCATGGACTATAGAACACGAAAATCGGCAAAATGGGTTGTTTAACCGCTAAGGGGATCATTTGACCTTGAAAGTGGGTTGGTTTACCTATCGGGACCAATCTTCTCCATATCTAAGGTTTTGATGGACGTCAATAAAATAAATTCCACAAAAATGAAGTCAGAAATTCGGATCACCAAAAGATCCATGGACTATATCACAAGAAAATCAGCAAAACGGGGGGTTTACCCGCTCCATGGCTCATTTGACCTTGAAAATGGGCCGGTTTACCATTCGGGACCAACCGGCTCCATAGCTAAAGTCTTGACGGATGTCCATGCAAAATTTTGGCAAAAAATAACGTCGGAAATCTGGATCACCAAAAGATACACGGACTATAGCACACGAAAATCGTTAAAATTGGGCTTATACCGGCTGCAGGGGCACATTTGACCATGAAAATGGGCCGGTTTGCCCATCTGGACCAACCAACTCCATATCTAAGGTCTTGACGCACGTCCACGAAACATTTAGGGAAAAATGATGTTGTAAATCTGTATCACCAAAAGATCCATGGACTATAGAATACGAAAATTGGCAAAACGGGGGATTTACCCGCTCAGGGGGTCATTTGATAGTGAATGAAATAATTTTGGCAAAAATAAAGTCGAAAATCCAGATCACCAAAAGATCAATGGACTATATCACAAGAAAATCGGTAAAACGGGGGGTTTACCCGCTTCGTCGCTCATTTGACCTTGAAAATGGGCCGGTTTACCCGTCGGGACCAACCGGTTCCATAGCTAAGGGCTTGATGGATGTCCATGAAAAATTTTGGCAAAAATGATGTCAGAAATCCGGATCACCAAAAGATCCACAGACTATAGCACACGAAAATTGGCAAAATGGGGCTTCTACCCGCTGCGGGGATCATTTGACCATGAAAATGGACAGGTTTGCCCATCTGGACCAACAGGCTCCACATCTAAGATTTTGACGGATGTCCAAAAAAAATTTAGGCAAAAATGACATTAGAAATCTGGATCACCAAAAGATACATGGACTATAGCACACGAAAATCGGCAAAACGGGGGGTTTACCTACTCCGGGGATCATTTGACCTTGAAAATGGGCCGGTTTACCCATCGGGACCAACCTGCTCCATAGCCAAGGTCTTGATGGATGTCAATGAAAACATTTAGGATAAAATGAAGTCGGAAATTTGTATCACCAAAAGATCCATGGACCATTGCACACGAAAATCGGCAAAACAGGGGGGTTTACCCTCTTTGAGGATTGTTTGACCTTGAAAATGGGCATGTTTTCCCTTCAAGATCAACCGGCTCACTAACTAAGATCTTGATGGTCGTCCAAAAAATTTTTTGGTAAAAATGACGTCATAAATCTGGATCACCAAAAGATCCATGAGCTATAGCACACGAAAATTAACAAAACGGGGGGTTTACCCACTTCGGGGATCGTTTGACCTTCAAAATAAGTTGGTTTACCCGTAGGGACCAATCGGATCCATATCTACGGTCTTGATGGAAGTCCACAAAATTTTTTGGCAAAAATGACGTCAGAAATTTGGATAACCAAAAGATCCATGGACTATAACACACGAAAATTGGCAAAACGGGGAGTTTACCCATTTCGAGGATCATTTGACCTTGAAAAAGGGATAGTTTACCCATCGCGAACAATCGGATCCATTGCAAAGGTCCTGACGGACATCCATGTAAACTTTCGACAAAAATGACATCGAAAATCCGGATCAGCAAAAGATCCATGGACTATAGCAGATGAAAATCAGCAAAACGGGGGGTCTACCTTCTCCGGGCATCGTTTGACCTTGAAAATGGGCCGATTTTCAAGTCGGGACCAACTTGCTCCATAGCTAAGCTCTTGACAGATGTCCATGAAACATTTCGGCAAAATGACGTTGGAAATACGAATCACCGAAAGATCTATGGACTATAGCACGTGAAAATCGGCAAAATGGGGGTTTACCCGCTTCGAGGATCGTTTGAACTTGAAAATTGTCATGTTTGCCAATCGGGACTAACCGCCTTCATAGCTAAGGTCTTGATGGACGTCCACGAAAATTTTTAGTAAAAATTACTTTAGAAATCCGGATCACCAAGAAATCCATGGACTATAGAATATGAAAATTGTAAAAATGGGGTGTTTACCCGCTCCAGGGATCATATGACCTTGAATATGAGTCGGTTTTACCGTAGGGACCAACCGGTTCCATAGATATGTTCTTGAAGGATGTCCATGAAAACGTTCGACCAAAATGATGTCGGAAATACGAATCACCAAAAGATCCATGGACTATAGTACACAAAAGTCGGCAAAATAGAGGGTTTACCTGTTCCGGGGATTGTTCCACCTTGAAAATTGGCTGGTTTTCCTGTCGGACCAATCCGCTACATAGCTAAGGTCTTGACAGAAGTCCACAAAAAAGTTCGGCAAATATGACGCCAAAATCCGGATCTCGAAAAGATCCATGGACTATAGCATACAAAAATCTACAAAATTGGGGATTTACTCGCTCCGGGGATCGTTTGACCTTGTAAATGGGTCGGTTTGCCCATCGGGACCAACCGTCTCCATAGCTACGGTCTTGACGGATGTCTATGAAAACTTTCAGCAAAAAAACGTCAGAAATTGGGATCACCAAAAGATCCATGGACTATAGCACCAAAAATTGGCAAAATTAGGGGTTTACCTGCTCCAGGGTTTGTTTGACCTTGAAAATGGACCGATTTACCCGTCGGCACCAACCTACTCCATACATAAGGTGTTGACGGATGTCCACAAAACAATTTGGCATAATTGAAGTCGAAAATCTTGATGACCAAGAGATCCAAGAAATATAGCACACGAAAATCGACAAAACGTGGTGTTTACCTGCTCCGAGGTTCGTTTGACGTTGAAAATTGGCTGCTTTTCCCGTCCGAACCAATTGGATCCATTGGTAAGGTATTGAAGGACTTCCACGAAATATTTCGGCAAAAACCACGTCGGAAATTCGATTCACCAAAAGATCCATAGACTATATAGCACATGAAAATCGGCAAAAAGGGGGGTTCACCCGTTCCAGGGATCGTTTGACCTTGAAAATGGGCCAATTTTCACGTTGGGTTCAAGCATCTCCATAGCTAAAGTCTTGACGGTCGTCCACAAATACAATTGGCAAAAATGACGTCGGACAAATAACCAGCCCATTGTCAAGCTCAAACGATTCACGAAGCGGGTAAACACCCCGTTTTGTTGATTTTCGTGTGCTATAGTCCATGTATCTTTTGGTGATCCAAATTTTTTACTTCATTTTTGCCAAAGATTTTTGTGGACATCCGTCAAGACCTTAGCTATGGAGCTGGTTGGTCCTGACGGGCAAACCGGCACATTTTAAAGGTCAAACCAATCCCGGAGCGGGTAAACACCTCGTTTTGCCAATTTTCGTAACCTATATAGTCCATTAATCTTTTGGTGATCCGGATTTCTTACCTTATTTTTGCCAAAATTTTTTGTGAACATTCGTGAAGACCTTAGCTATGGAGCCGGTTGGTCCTTGTGGGCAAACCATCCCATTTACAAGGTTAAACGAGCCCCAGAGCAGGTAACCCCCCATTTTGTCGATTTTCGTGTACTATAGTCCATGGATCTTCTGGGGATCCAGATTTCCGACGTCATTTTATGCGCACATTTTTCGTGGATATCCGTCAAACACCTTAGCTATGGAGACAGTTGTTCTCGACTGGCAAACCGACACATTTTAAAGGTCAAACGTACCCCAAAGCGGATAAATCCCCGTTTTGCCGATTTTCAAGTGGTATAGTCCATGGATCTTTTGGTTATCCAGATTTCTGACTTTATTTTTGCCAAAAAATTTCATGGACGTCCGTCAAAACTTTAGCTATTGAGCCGATTGGTCCCGACTGGAAAACTGGCCCATTTTCAAGGTCAAACGATCCCCGGAGCGGGTAAACCCTCGTTTTGCCGATAGTCCATGGATCTTTTGGTGATCCTGATTTCCGATGTCATTTTTGCCAAATTTTTCATGGACGTCATTTAAGACCTTATCTATGGAACTGATTGGCCCCGACATGTAAGCCATCCCATTTTCGATGTCAAACGAACCCCGGAGTGGGTAAACCCTCCGTTTTGCCAATTTTCGTGTGCTATAGTACATAGATCTTTTGGTAATCCAAATTTCCGACGCCATTTTTGCCAAACTTTTTTGTGGACGTCCATAAAGGCCTTAGCTATGGAGTCGGTTGGTACTAATGGGTAAACCGGCCCATTTTGAAAGTGAAACGAGCCCGGAGCGGGTAAACCCTCTAGTTTGCTGATTTTCGTGGGCTATAGTCCATGGATCTTTTAGTGATCCGGATTTCCGACATCATTTTTGCCGAAATTTTTCATGGACATCCGTCAAGACTTTATCTATGGAATCGATTGGTCCCGATCGGGAAACCGGCCCATTTTCAAGGTCAAACATGCACCAATACGTGTAAACCCCCCGTTTTGTCAATTTTTGTGTGCTATATTCCATGGATCTTTTGGTGATCCAGATTTGCGACGTAAATTTTGCTGAAATATTTCATGGACGTCCATCAAGACCTTAGGTATGGAGCTGGTTGGTCCAGACGGGTAAACCGGCCCATTTTCATAGTCAAATGAGCCCCAAAGCTGGTAAACCCCCCATTTTGTGTATTTTCGTGTGCTATAATCCATCGATCTTTTGGTGATCCATATTTCTGACTTTTTTGTTGAAATTTTTCATGGACGTCTGTCAAAAACTTAGCTATGGAACCAGTTTGTCCTGATGGGTAAATCGGCCATATTCAATGAAAAACGAGCCCTAAATTAATTAAACACCCTATTTTGTTGATTTTCCTGTGCGATAGTCCATGGATCTTTTGGTGCTTTGGATTTTCGACATCATTTTAGCCAAACAATTTTGTGGACATCCGTCAAGACCTTAGCTATGGAGTCGGTTGGTCCTGACGGGAAAACCGTCCCATTTTCAAGGTCAAACAATCCCCAAAGCGGGTAAACCCCCCGTTTTCCTGATATTCGTGTGCTACAGTGCATGGATCTTTTGGTGATCCAGATTTCTGATATCATTTTTGCAAAAAAATTTCGTGGACGTCCGTCAAGACCTTAGCTATGGAGTTGGTTGGTCCCTATGGGTAAACTTACTCATTTTAAAGGACAAACGATCCCCGGAGAGGTTAAACCCCCAGTTTTGCTAATTTTCGTGTGCTATAGTCCATGGATCTTTTGATGATCTGAATTTCTGATGTCATTTTTTCCGAAAATTTTCGTGGACATCCATCAAGACCTTAGCTATGGAGCTGGTTCGTCCTGATGGTAAAACAGGCCAATTTTCAAGGTCAAACAATCCCCGGAGCGGGTTAACCACCATTTTGCAGATTTTCGTGTGTTATAGTCCATGGATCTTTTGGTGATCCTAATTTCCTACGTCTTTTTTGCAAAAATATTTCATGGACGTCTATCAAGACCTTAGCTAGAGATTTGGTTGGTCCTGACAAGCAAACTGGCCCATTTTCAAGGTCAAATGATCCCCGGTGCGGGTAAATCCCCCTATTTTGCTGATTTTCTTGTGTTATAATCCATGGATCTTTTAGTGACCCAGATTTGCGACATCATTTTGTAGAAAATTTTTCATGGACGTCTATCAACACTTTTTCTATGGTGCTGGTTGGTTCCGACGAGCGAACTAGCCTATTGCCAAGGTGAGATGAGCTCCGGAGAGGGTAAACCCCATAGTTTTGTCGATTTTCTTGTGCTGTAGTCCATATATCTTTTGGTGATCTACATTTCCGATGTCATTTTTGCCAAATTTTTTTGTGGACATCCGTCAAGAGCTTAGCTTTGGAGCCGGTTGGTCTCGACGGGAAAGACGGCCCATTCTCAAGGTCAAACGAGACTCGGATCGGGTAAACACCCCATTTTGCCAAATTTCATGTGCTATAGTCAATGGATCTTTTGGTGATACAGATTTTTGACATCATTTTTGCCAACAATTTTCATAGATATCTGTCAAGACCTTAGCTATGGAGCCGATTGGTTTAAATGGGAAAATAGGCCCATTTTCAAGGTCAAACGAGACTCGGATTGTTTAAGCACCCCATTTTACCAATTTTCGTGTGCTATAGTCAATGGATCTTTTGGTGATCCAGATTTTCGACGTCATTTTTGCCAAAATTTTGCATGAACATTCGTCAAGACCTTAGCTATGGAGCCGATTAGTCCCAACGGGAATACAGACCCATTTTCAAGGTCAAATGATCCCCGGTGCGGGAAAACCCCCTTGTTTTGCCGATTATTGTGTGCTATATTCCGTGGATCTTATGGTGATTCGGATATCCGACGTCATTTTTGCCAAAATTTTTATGGATGTCCGTCAAACCTTAGCTATGGAGCCGATTGGTCACGATGAGCAAATCGGCCCATTGTCAAGGTCAAACAAGCAACGGAGCTGGTAAATCCCCCGTTTTTGCCCATTTTTGTGATCTATAGTTCATGGATCTTTTGGTGATCCAGATTTCTAATGTCATTTTCGCTAAAAAAATTTGCGGACGTCTATCTATACCTTAGTTATGGGAACGATTGGTTCTGATGGGGAAACAAGCCAATTTTCAAGTCAAACGATCCCCGAAGCGGTTAAACCCCTGTATTGCCAATTTTCGTGTGTTATAGTCCATGGATCTTTTGGTGATTCAGATTTCCGACATCATTTTTGCCGAAATATTTCGTGGGATACATACTTTAGTTATGGAGCTGGTTAGTCCTGACGGGAAAACCGGCCCATTTTCAAGGTCAAACAATCCCCGGAACGGGTAAAACCCCCGTTTTGCCAATTTTTGTGTGCTATAGTCCCTAGATCTTTTATTGATCCGTCTTTCCAATGTCATTTTTGCCAAAAAATTTCATGCATGTCCGTCAAGACCTTTGATATGAAGTTGTTTGGTCTCGATTATCAAACCGTCCCATTTTAAGGTCAAATGAGCCTTGTAGTGGGCAAACCCCCTGTTTTACCAATTTTTGTGTGCTATAGTCCTAGATCTTTTGGAAATACGGATTTCCGATGTTGTTGTTACCAAAGTTTTCGTGGACGTTTACCGGTTCATCTTCAAGGCCAAATTATCCCCGGAGCAGGTAAACCCCCCGTTTTGCCGATTTTCATGTGTTATAGTCCATGGATCTTTTGGTGATCCGGATATCCGACGTCATTTTTATGAAAAAATTTGTGGATATTCGTCAAGACCTTAGTTATGGAGCCGATTGGTCTAGACGGGCAAACCGGTCCATTTTCATGGTCATATGAACCCCGGAGCGGGTAAACTGGGTTTTGCCGATTTTCGTGTACTATAGTCAATGGATCTTTTGGTGATCTATATTTACGACATCATTTTTTGCACAAATTTATCGTTGATATCCGTCAAGACCTTAGCTATAGAGCCGGTTGGTCCTTACTGGAAAACTGGCCCATTTTCAGGTTCAAACATACCCCGAAGCGGATAAACCCCCCGTTTTGCCAATTTTCGTATGCTATAGTCCATGGGTATTTTGGTGCTCTAGATTTCCAACATCATTTTTACTGTAATTTTTCGTGGACATCCGTCAAGACTTTAGCTATGGAGTCGGTTGGTCCCGACAGGCAAACCGCCTTATTTTCAAGGTCAAACGAACCCCAGAGCGGGTAAAACCCTGTTTTGCCGATTTTTGTGTGCTATTGTCCCTGGATCTTTCAGTGATCCTAATTTCCGATGTCAATTTTATCGAATTTTTTCATCGACGTCCGTCAAAACCTTAGATATGGAGTCGGGTGGTCGCGATGGGTAAACCAGCCGATTTTCAATGTCAAACGTTCCCCAGAGCGAGTAAACCTCCCGTTTTGCTAATTTTCGTGTTCTATAGTTAATAGATCTTTTGGTGATCCAAATTTCCGACATCATTTTAGCCAAAAAATTTTGTGGACATCTGTCAAGACCTTAGCTATGGAGCCGGTTGGTCCCAACGAGTAAAATGTCCCATTTTCAAGGACAAATAATCCTCGGAGCGGGTAAACCCCCCGTTTTGCCGATTTTCGGTGCCATAATCCATTGATCTTTTAGTGATCCAGATTTCAAACATCATTTTTACCAAACTTTTTCAAGGACATCCTTCATGACCTTAGTTAAGGAGCCAGTTGGTCCTGACCTCCAAACCGGCCCATTTTCAAGGTCAAACCACCCCTGAAGCGTGTAAACCCCCCATTTTCTCGATTTTCGTGTGTTATAGTATAGGGATTTGTTGGTAATCTAGATTTACAATGTCATTTTTGCCAAAAATTTTCGTGGACATCCGTCATGACCATAGTTATGGAGCCTATTGCTCCAGACAGGCAAACCTGCCCACTTTAAAGGTCAAATGATCACCGGAGCGGGTAAACCCCCCGTATTGCCAATTGTCGTGTGCTACGTCCATGGATCTTTTGATGATCCGGATTTCAAATGTCATTTTTGCCAAACTTTTTCGTGGATGTCCATCAAGACTTTAACTATGGAACTGCTTGGTCCCGACTGGTAAACCGACCCATTTTCAAGGTCAAACGAACCCCAGAGCAGGTAAACCCCTCGTTTAGCCAATTTTCGTGTGCTATAGTCCATGTATTATTTGGTGATCCAGATTTTCGATGTCATTTCAGCCAAAAAATTTCGTGGACATCCGTCAAGACCTTAGCTATTGAACCTGTTGGTCCAGATGTGCAAATCGGCCCATTTTCAAGGTCAAAAGATGCCCGGAGAGGGTAAACCCCCTGTTTTGCCAATTTTTGTGTGCTATAGTCCATGGATCTTTTGGTGATCCGGATATCCGATGTCATTTTTGTCGAAAATATTCGTGGATGTCCGTGAAGAGCTGAGCTATGGAGTCGGTTGGTCCCGAAGGGCAAACCGGCCCATTGTCAAGGTCAAACGATTCCCGGAGTGGGTAAACCCCTCGTTTTGCCAATTTTTGTGTGCTATAGTTCATGGTTCTTTTGGTGATCCAGATTTTCGACGTCATTTTTACAAAAAAATTCATGGACATTCATCAAGACATTAGCTATGGAGCCGGTTGGTCCAGACGGGCAAACTTGCCCACTTTCAAGGTTAAACGACCCCAGAGCAGATAAACCCCCTGTTTTGCCAATTTTCGTTTGCTATAGTCCTTTAGATCTTTTGGTAATCTGAATTTCTGACGTCATTTTTACAAATATTTTCGTGGACATCCGTCTAGATCTTAGCTATGCAGTCGATTGATCCCGACGGGTAAACCTGGCCATTTTCAAGGTTAAACGACCCCCAGATCACGTAAACCCCCCGTTTTGCCAATTTTCGTGTACTATAGTCCATGGATCTTTTGGTGATCCAGATTTACGACGTCACTTTTTGTGCTAATTTTTAAGGAATATCCGTCAACACCTTAGCTATGGAGTGGATTGCTCCCGACTGGCAAACAGGCTCATTTTCAAGGTTAAACTTACCCCGAAGCAGATAAACCCCCCGTTTTACCGATTTTTTCGTGTGGTATAATCCATGGATCTTTTGGTGATTAGGATTTTCTACGTCAGTTTTGCTGAACTTTTTTATGGCCGTCCGTCAAGACTTTAGCTTTGGCGCCGGTTGGTCCCGACGGGTAAACCAACCCACTTTCAATGTCAAACGAGCCTAGTAGCGGGTAAATCCCTTGTTTTGCAGATTTTCATGTATTATAGTTCATGGATCTTTTGGTGATCCATATTTTCGACGTCATTTTTACTGAAATTTTTCGTGGACATCCGTCAAGACCTTAGCTATGGAGTCGGTTGGTCCCAACAGGTAAACCGGCCCATTTTAAAGGTCAAACGATCCACGAAGTGGATAAACCCCCTGTTTTGCCAATTTTCGTGTGCTCTAGTCCATGGATCTTTTAGTGATTCAGATTTCCTACGTCATTTTTGCAGAAATTATTCATGGACGTCCTTCAAGACCATAGCTATGGAGCCAGTTGGTCCAGAAGGGCAAACCGGCCCATTTTAAAGGTCAAATGATCCTCGAAGCGGGTAAACCCCCCATTTTGCCAATTTTCGTGTGCTATAGTCCATGGATCTTTTGATGATCCAGATTTCAAATGTCATTTTTGCCAAACCTTTTCGTGGACGTCTATCAAGACCTTAGCTATGGAACCGATTGATCCCAATAGGTAAACCGGCCCATTTTCAAGGTCAAACGATCCCCGGAGCAGGTAAACCCCCCATTTTACCGATTTTTGTATGCTATAGTACATGGAGTTTTTGGTGATTTTGATTTTCGACATCATTTTTAGGAAACTTTTTCGTGGTCGTCCGTCAAAAGCTTAGCTATTGAACCTGTTGGTCCAGATGGGCAAATCGGCCCATTTTCAAGGTCAAACTAGCCCCATAGTAGGTAAACCCCTCGTTTTGCCAATTTTCCTAGGCTATAGTCCATGGATCTTTTGGTGATCCAGATTTTCGACGTCATTTTTGCCAAAAAATTTCATGGAAGTCCGTCAAGACTTTAGCTTTGGGGCCGGTTGGTCCCGACGGGTAAACCGGCCTAATTTCAAGGTCAAACAATCCCCAGAAAGGGTAAGTATGATAATAATCATATATATACAAACAACATGTCAGAAATTATTAAAATACTTTATTAAAATAATTTTATCATGCCTTAGACAGTATATGTATTTAGCTGCTCATACTAAATACGTATACTGCCAACATGGCTCTTATACCATAAAAAGGATCTTAAGAAATGCGGAATTAAAAGAGAAAGAACTTACTAGAATATGAAGTTTATTGCATAGCTTCAAACATAAGAACAAGGGAAGCAGATTTCAAAGAGAGAGAGAGAGGTTTTCAGAATAATGGGAAATTTTGTGATGCCTCTAAAGGTTAAACTCATCCTCCTTTTATAGGAGAAATAGGGGATTGCCTTTATATCTTAGGCATACAAATGGACGACTAGGATATTGCCGACAATAAAGGAGGTCCTACTAAGAAGATAGTGGAAACATCATGATCTACTTCTTTTGTCAGAAGTGGTTGAGTGGGAATCTCTTTTTGATAAAGTAGATATAATGGAAATATTTTTTTCCAAAAGTGTTTTGTCTTGTAGCTTCTCATTGGATGCTAATCTAGAATAGTGAAATGCCACTATATGGAAAAATGATTCCGGCTTTTCCTCTATTTTTCCACAAGGGTCTTTTTCCTATTCATAATTAGGCTCCATGTAAGCCAAGGCTAAACCTTTAAGATTACACATATCACCATTATCTTCACTGCTGCTTTCTGTGGAAGCAACATCTTCAATCATTTTCATGATTTGATCTTCATCATAATCATCTAGGTTATCCACTGCTTCTTTCAATTTCTGTTTGAGAGCTGCTTTGGACAATTTTTTGGAAGAAGATCTCGCCTTCTCTTGAGCCTTAGCATTTGGTTGTTTGGGAACCCAACCTTTGACTTGGATTTGTTTGAACAAATACTGAATATATTCTACATTAATCTTCGAGAAGTTCCAAGTAATAATATAGGATATTCGCTTTTGAATATAATATTTGCAGAATTTAATATGCTCTGGTAGTGTAGTAATTCCTTCTTTGGTTTGGAATTGTTCAAATCTGTTGAGAAATTGTTGGGGAAGAATTTTCTCAATTCCTCCAAATAAGTTCCACCATTCATAAAACCATCTGGGAATGGTAGTCTTAATAATACTTGGACTATACTTCACAAACCAAGTGAGTCTTGGCCTTAGGTAAAGAAAGTTCATCCAAGCTACCTTATAATCATACCAATTATAAGTCTGGGGTTTGTGAGCCATTGTCAATGCAATAGGAGTATGTAGATGATCTGTAAACCACTCAGAAGGATCCAAGATTTTCTTAATAGTAAATCTTGAATATTGAATATAATTATTAGCATCGCTGGAATGCTCAATTTCTATAGACTCTGTGTCTATAAGAATAGCTTCATAAAATCTTCTGGTTTTTAAACGATTTTCAGTATCCACATAGTTGAAATCTGTGTAACAAGGTTTAATTAAAGTACCTATGTCATTATTTTCATATTCCTTATTGAGAGCCATTAAAGGCAATACCTGTGAGACAATGAATTCAAAAGATTCTTCTTTTGGGATGGTTTTGGTCGGGATAGTTTTTGTTAACTCAGGGTTAACCACTTGGGCAAAGGATTCAGGTGTCTTCATAGCATACTTGTTTTGGTTTGGACAGAGCTAGAATATGCTTCTTGAGCTGGAGATTTTGTTTGTCTGAGATTGATCAACTTTGGTTGGGGTGGACAAAGAAACTTTGGAAGCTTTGGTTGAGTAGGACAAGGTAGCCTTGGAAAATCTGCTAATGCTGTGAACTTGTTTTGGAAGGTTAGTTTAGGCCTTAATGAAGGTTCAGCTTTTGCTGGAGTGAGTGGGGGAGGAACAAATGGTCTAGCCATTTTTGCTTTTGGAAGATTATTATCTCATTTAGAAGGAGTGATTGGTCTAAATGGCCTCATGTTTTCCTTGCAAAAATTCAAGGGTTAGAAAATCAGGTAGAGAATTGTTTTCTCCTTTAATAAATTCAATTTTGAAATCAAAACTAGATAGAAGAGCTTGCCATCTAGCAAAGATTTGTTTAGAAATAAGATTTTTTACATCTTTTTGTAAAATTTCTTTAGCAGATTNTTTTCCCTGCAAAAATTCAAGGGTTAGAAAATCAGGTAGAGAATTGTTTTCTCCTTTAATAAATTCAATTTTGAAATCAAAACTAGATAGAAGAGCTTGCCATCTAGCAAAGATTTGTTTAGAAATAAGATTTTTTACATCTTTTTGTAAAATTTGTTTAGCAGATTTACAATCTACTCTTCGTAAAAATTCTTGATTAATAAGATCATGTTGAAATTTCGTGATAGATAGCACGATAGATAAAACTTCTTTTTTAACGGTAGAATAATTTTTTTATGCGGAGTTCTAGAGTCCTGATGTAAAACGAACTAGTTGTTCTGTAGATTCAAGATCTACTTTTTGTTTAAGGATTCCCCCTTAACCTGCATCAGATGCGTCAGTCTCGACAATCATAAAAGCATTTGGGTTTGGGATTCCTAAACATGGAATAGTTTGTACAAGAGCTTTGACATGAACGACAACTTGGGTTTGTTCAGTACTCTAACGAACTAGATTTTTTCTATGCCTTTTATACAAAGGTTCACATACTTGTCTAACTTTTGGAATAAAATCAGCTACATAATTTAAACTTCCTAAAAACCTTTGAAGTTGGGTTTGATCAGGAATTTGATTTGGGAATTTAGAAGAGAATTCTATAGCCCTGCAAATAGGTTTATAAGAACCTTGGTAAAGGTCATGACCTAAAAAACTGATAGTGGTTTGAAAGAGTACCATCTTCTTGGCACTGACAACTAAACCATTATTCTTAACAATGTCGAAGAAAGTGTTGAGATGTTTAAAATGAGAATCAATGTTCTCTAAAAAGATTAGCACATCATCAATATAAACAATTGACATATAAGAGTAATAATTGAATATGGAATTCATGATATTTTGAAATTCAGAAGGGGCATTCTTGAGCATAAAAGGCATTACATTCCATTCATATTGTCCAAATGGGACGTTGAAAGTAGTTTTGTATTTATCTTTTTTCGAAATCTAAATTTGCCAAAAACCCGACTTTATATCAAATTTGCTATAAATGTTAGGTTTAAAAGTCCTTTTCAAAAGGTCTCGTTTGTTAGGTATGGGATACCTGATCCATTTTAAAACGGAATTTAAAGGCTTGTAATTGATTACTAGTCTTGGTGCTCCTCTTTCTTTCTCTGCGTTTTTATTAACGTTGAAAGTAGAACAACTCCAAGGTGATTTAGAAATTCTAATAATCTTATTTTTTAAAAGAGTGTCAATCTCTTTCTTACAAAATTCCATCATTTCTTGATTCATCTGAATGGGCCTTGCCTTGGTGGTAATGGCTTGTTCATTGAATCCTTCAATGTAAGGTAAGTCTACAATATACTTTTTTCGTTCCAAAAAAGCATTAGGAAAATCAGAAAATATTTCTTCTTCAAAAATTTTCTGAAGATTAGCTATTTTGGTAACTATCTCCGAGGTTTATAAAATTTGTTCGATTTTCTTAATGTGAATTTCATCCTTTAAAAAGGTGCTATGTTGTGAAAGGTTGTTAATTCGGAAAATGGTGTTTTCTCTTACAAAATTACTTTCATCTTGTGAAAGGGTTTTTACAAAAGGAAAATGTAAATCTTTCCAAGAATAGTAGTAGTAATACCATCAAAGTCAGTAAAATAAGGTTTTATCTGAGTGATAAAATGTATTCCAAGAATAATATCTTCATTGATATCTTCAGTAATAATAAAATCATTTGTTAAACAAATGCCATTATTGAATATATGAGCTTTAGAAAGCTTATAATTTATTTTCAAAGGTTCTCCTGTAGCGAAGTATAGTTTTGAAGTACTTTTTTGTAAATACTTAGTAGGAACAATACCTTTTACAATGCAATTCCTATATGCACCACTATCAAGCAAAGCAATTTTGTTAACAACAAAATGTTTACTAACAACTATTTTTACAGGTATATGATGACTCTAAGGTCTAATAGCAGATATTACCGTTATTCCTGGTGTTGCAGAAGTAGAAGTGTCATTACCTGTATTGGTAACTAAAGGTTCAGTTAGATGATCATTGTTGATATTGGAGAGGTCAATAACAATGTTGTCATCATCCTCTTGGGAAGAATCATGGTTAGACTCATGGTCATGAAAAGTAGTTCTCTTAGGAACTTGGTTGGTGAGGATGTACGTCTCTACTATGCAAAGTCGAGATTTGATATTTCTAATCTCTTCTTTGAGACTAGAAACTTCGTGACGAAGATCTGAAATGGAAGGTTCAGAATGGTTATCTGAACGATTCATGATTTGCTTCATGCTGAATGGTTCAATTATCGGACGGGGTTTGCGTTTGTCCGTATTGAGAAGAAGATTTTTGAGTTCTAGGAGAAAATGATTCCTAGCCTCATTATCATTAATGTGTTGGATAACATCAAAGAGAGCTTCTTTCGAATGATCAGAAAGTACTCGAATAAGAGGTGTATTGTCATAAGTACAAAAGGTTTCAGTGCAGGTGCAATCTTTTCCTGATTGGCTTACATCTGAATCATAATCAAGATCAATGTCTTCGTCATCACTGTATTCATCAGATGTACCTGAAGATTCAGAAAAGGGTTCGTTAAGAATAGCAAGAAGCTTACCTTTGGTTTCTTCGTCGATATTAAGATGATTGATTTTCTTCTTCTTGGTCTTGGAACGACATACATTGGCTATATGACCAGTCTTGCCACAAGTCCAACATACATCTACTTTAGCATCATTAGGCTTTTTGGACCTGGATTTCTTTTTCTTCGGTCTGGTAGAATCATCTCTTCTTCGAGATTTCTTTCTATGGGATTTTTCTTTTTTATCCTTTATTATTTTATTTGGTGGAGTGATAAAACCAAAATCCCTACAGAAACTTCCAAGTTCCTTTCTGGAAGAGGATTGCTCTTTCTTGAGCTGATGTTTGAGCTTAATATCTGTGCAAAGTTCAAGGGCTACAACATTGATGGTGCTTACCAAATCACCATAAGTAAGATTTCCATAAGGAATACGATCTTGGATTTTTGTCCTTACTTTATCTGCAAAGAGAGGGGGTAGACCATTGATGAAGCGTTCTTTCCAGAAATCCAAATTGCAATCTAGACGAATCATAACCTTACTGAGAAAGGCATGTTTGTAATGGATAAAGTTGTCTGAATTTGGACAACTTAGATTACTTAGAATTTGGAGACTCCTGTCTTGGAATAATTTTGGTTCTCCAATGAAATGTTTAGTAATGTGGTAAAGAAGAGTAGCACAAGCATCTTCTCTCGTGACATTAGAAGTGGATTGTGTATTTCCTTCCATTTTTATAACTGTCTCTGTTGCAGTAGCATTAATAATGAGTTGCTTGATCTCATCAGTGCATTAATTATCCCACCAATGTTTCAACATTCCTGTGTAACCTGCAATGATCAAGTTAGCAGCATCTCTATCTGCTGATCCACGCATTTTATATGCAGTAATGGCAACTCCCATTTCATGGAGTTTATTGTAAACTTGATGCTCGGCTAAGCCATCAATATTCCATTCAGTGATGCTTTTTCCTTCGTGAGAGGAAGTGGATAAGAAGGCATTTTCCTCATACTGTAAATCTGGGAAAGAAGGTTTGCTATGGTAGTTTTCATATTGTGAAAACGACTACTGGTTGGAGAAGATTGGATTTCTCTTGGGATTTGAAATTAGGTTCTTTTTGGAGGGTAGAAACCCTTTTTGATGCTTTATCATCTTTTACAGAGATGTTGAAGTTGTTGAGTTGTGCATCAATTTTCTCAATGATGTTTCCGGTTACTTCAAAAGTATCAGGAAGTTTAGGGATTTTTTCTTTGGAAAATTCAGGGATTTTGAATCCTGGATAGGTTTCAATATTATGGCTAGAAGAAGTAGAAGCCGGAGTTGGTCTTCCACTGATACTAGGCTTAGTATCCTCTATTTGTCTAGAGATAATATGAAGGATTTGGTTGGAGTAATTGTTTTGTTCAACTACTCGGTCAATGTCTGCAGATGTGAGTAATCCACCTGTCTTATCACTTTTCTCTTTGAAAGGAGAAGCTTTGATTACTGTACCTGCAATAGGGATGTTAATTCCTTCTAGAGGAGGAGTGATTGATTCGACAACTTTGTTAGAAGCAGTATACCATTTGTTAATGATAACTTGTAATGACTCAGCACAATTTTCAATCCTACCAGTCATTTCAAACCATTTGAAGAATTCTATTTCACAACCAATTCTTCTTATGTATATTATCCATAAATCTCTAAAGGATTCTCTTTGCTTAAGAGTATAAGAAGAAACATACCATTTTCTCTTTACTTGATTGTCAAGTTGAGTCCATTGTTCCTGCAAGATGTTTGGATCGGGTTCAAAGGTTTTATTTACATTAATCATTCCGATCAACCAAGATGGCTTTTCCTTGGGAGTCTTCATTTCATTTGCAGTAGGGCTACCTAGAATATCTTGGTAAAATACTTTGGGTATGTTACCTGAAAAGTCTACTCCTGTGACTTTACCTTTACTGTTGTCAGCAACAGAAAGGATCTCATCATCATCTGCTTCTGCTTCCTCCAGGGTTTTTGAAGAAGAAGGTGGCCTAGGAACGGGTCTTGAGGGACACGAAGTAGAAGGGAACCAGGACGACCTTCGATTCGAAGAAGATCTTCTTACCGAATTGTCTAAGAATTTGAGTTCTATAGACCTACCTGGAAACTGAATAACTCTTTTGATCTGAGATCTTTCAGAGTGTGAAGCAAAGGGTTGAGTTATTTCTCAAAGAGCCAATCATTACTGGAGAGTATATCTTTCCATTGTAAAGTTTGAGGAACAAAGATGGAACTATGTTCATGGTTGGCTTCCATAAGCATAGTCTCACCCTTTATACTCTCATGACGAGCTTTAGGAGCAAGGTGAGTTTTCATGAGATGATAATAAACTCGGTAAATAATAACTATTTCACGAGTATTGATTTTGCTGTTTAATTTTTTGGTTTTGACATTGAGTGTCAAAGAATCCATGACATTAGGATCATTAATGTCAACAGAGAAGTTAGGATAGTAGTTAAAGTAAACTGGCCCATCAGCAAGATTACTCTGCAAAACTCCTAACATAGAATCATCAAAATTCAAAAACCTGCCATCTCGAAGGATGACGCAAACAGGAATATCAAGACCTTTTCTAAAGAGAGGCTTAAGGAAAACTTGCACTAAACTAATATGCAAATAGTTGTAATCAGATTTATAATGATTTATATCATTATCTTTAAGAAGAAGAATAATTTCTAGAGAATTATTAATAGCAATAGTGGACTCACAAGTCTTAATATTACGACGAGTAAGATAACTAAAGTTACCTAAGTGGTAAATCTTTTTGAAAGGTTCTCCTGGTATACTCCAGTTTTGTAAATCATTTTCTAATTTAGCAATCTTTGTAGATTGTGAAGATAGGTTTATACTATTCAAAATATTTTGGTTATTTTCCATATGATTTAAAAATACTGTGTAATAGACTTAGAGAACAAAATTTATACTAATAAGTATAATAATAATAAACAACATTCTAGCAAGTATATAAAGATATTAAAATACATATCAGAAATCCAAACAGAGTTTCTAAGGGAGGTTCTCTTGGATTTACAATAGTTCTTTTCATAGAGTCATCTTAGCTACGGGACCACCATCAACAGGTTTAAACTCTCTCCTAGCCACAACAACTTTATAGAATATGGCAGACCAACGAAATGAGCCGGTTTTCCCATACGGACCAACCGGCTCCATAGTTAAGGTCTTGATGGAAGTCCACGAAAATTTTTAGCAAAAATAACGTCAAAAATGTGGATCACCAAAAGATCTTTGGACTATAGCACACAAAAATTTGCAAAATTGGGAGTTTACCTGCTCTGTGGCTCGTTTGACTTTGAAAATGGGAGGTTTACCTGTCGGAACCAATCGGCTCCATAACTAAGGTCTTGACGGATGCCCATAAAAAATTTCAACAAAAATGACTTCGGAAATCTGGATCACCAAAAGATCCATGGACTATAACACACAAAAATCGGCAAAATGGGGTCCATGGTTTTTTCGATCTTCTTGTGCTATAGTCCATGGATCTTTTGGTGATCTAGATTTCCGAAGTCATTTTTGTTGAAATTTTTTGTGGGCGTCCGTCAAGACCTTAGTTATGGAGCCGATTGGTTCCGACGGGTAAACCTCCCATTTTCAAAGTCAAACGAGCCACAGAGCAGGTAAACTCCCAATTTTGCCAATTCGTGGACATCCGTCAAGAACTTAGCTTTGGAGCCGGCTGGTCTCAACGGGAAAGAAGGCCCATTTTCAAGGTCAAATGAGACTCGGATTGGGTAAACACCCCGCTTTGCCAATTTTCGTGTGCTATAATAAATGGATCTTTTGGTGATACGGATATCCGACGTCTTTTTTGCCAAAAAATTTCGTGGACGTCCGTCAAGACCTTAGCTATGGAGCCGATTGGTTTAAATGGGAAAATAGGCCCATTTTCAAGGTCAAACAAAACTCGGATTGGGTAAACACCCCATTTTACCAATTTTTGTGTGCTATAGTCAATGGATCTTTTGGTGATCCGGATTTTTGACGTCATTTTTACCTAAATTTTGCATGGACGTTCATCAAGACCTTAGCTATGGAGCCGATTAGTCCCAATGGGAAAACAAGCCCATTTTCAAGGTCAAATGATCCCCAGAACAAGTAAACCCCCTTGTTTTGCCGATTTTTGTGTGCTATATTCCATGGATCTTTTGGTGATTCGGATTTCTGATGTCATTTTTCCCAAAATTTTTGTGGACATCCGCCAAACCTTAGCTATGGAGCCGATTGGTCACGATGAGTAAATCGGCCCATTCTCAAGGTCAAACGAGCCACAGAGCTGGTAATCCCCCATTTTTCCTGATTTTTGTGTGCTATAGTTCATGGATCATTTGGTGATTCAGATTTCTAACGTCATTTTTGCTAAAAATTTTCATGGACGTCCATCAACACCTTAGCTAAGGGAACGATTGGTTCCGATTGGGAAACAAGCCAATTTTCAAGGTCAAACAATCCCCAGTGCGGTTAAACGTCCGTATTGCCAATTTTCGTGTGCTATAGTCCATGTATCTTTTGGTGATCCAGATTTCTGACATCATTATTGCCGAAATGTTTGTGGGATACGTCAAGACTTTAATTATGGAGCAGGTTAGTCCTGACGGGAAAACCAACGCATTTTCAAGGTCAAACGATCCCCGGAGCAGGTAAAACCCCATTTTGCCACTTTTTGTGTGCTATAATCCCTGGATCTATTGTTGATCCGTCTTTCCAACGTCATTTTTGCCAAAATTTTCCATACACGTCCGTCAAGACCTTAGCTATGAAGCTGGTTGGTCTCGATTATCAAATCGTCCCATTTTAAGGTCAAATGAGCCCTGTAGTGGGCAAACCCCCCCCCCTCCGCCGTATTTTACCGATTTTCGTGTGCTATAGTCCTGGACCATTTGGAGATCCAGATTTCCGATGTTGTTCTTACCAAAGTTTTCGTGGACGTTTACCGGCTCATTTTCAAGGTCAAATGATCCTCGGAGCGACTACACCCCCCGTTTTGCTGATTTTTATGTGATATAGTCCATGGATCTTCTGCTGATCCGGATATTCGACGTCATTTTTACAAAAAATTACGTGGATATCCGTCAAGACCTTAGTTATGGAGCCGGTTGGTCCAGACGGGCAAACCGGCCCATTTTCATGGTCATATGAACCCCGAAACGGGTAAACCCCATGTTTTGCCATTTTTTGTTGATCTAGATTTTCGACGTCATTTTTTGCACAAATTTATAGTTGATATCCATCAAGACCTTAGCTATGGAACAGGTTGGTCCCGACTGGCAAACCAGCCCATTTTCAAGGTCAAACATACCCCGAAGCGGATAAACCTCCTGTTTTGCCAATTTTCTTGTGCTATAGTCCATGGATCTTTTGGTGCTCCAGATTTCTGACATCATCTTTGCTGTAATTTTTCGTGCACGTCCGTCAAGACCTTAGCTATGGAGCAGGTTGGTCTCAACTGGCAAACTAGCCCATTTTCAAGGTCAAACATACCCCGAAGCGGATAAACCCCCCGTTTTGCCAACTTTCTTGTGCTATAGTCCATGGATCTTTTGGTGCTCCGGATTTCTGACATCATTTTTGCTGTAATTTTTTGTAGACGTCCATCACGACCTTAGGTATGGAGCCAGTTGGTCCTGACCGCCAAACTAGCCCATTATCAAGGTTAAACCACCCCCGAAGCGTGTAAACCCCCCATTTTCCCGATTTTAGTGTGTTATAGTCTAGGGATTTGTTGGTGATCCAGATTTCTGATATCATTTTTGCCAAAATTTTTTGTGGACATCCGTCAAGACCTTATTTATGGAGCCGATTGGTCCAGCCGGGCAAACCGACCCACTTTAAAAGTCAAATAATCCCTGGAGCAGGTAAACCCCTCATATTGCCAATTGTCGTGTGCAATAGTCCTTGGATCTTTTGGTGATCCGGATTTCCAATGTCATTTTTGCCGAACATTTTCATAGACGTCGGTCAAGACCTTAGCTATGGAACAGGTTGGTCCCGACAGGTAAACCGGCCCATTTTCATGGTCAAACGATCCCCGGAGCAGGTAAAACCCCTATTTTGCTGATTTTTGTATGCTATAGTACATGGAGTTGTTGGTGATTTGGATTTCCGACGTTATTTTTGGCGAAATTTTTTGTGGCCGTCTGTCAAAACCTTAGCTATTGAACCTGTTGGTCCAGATGGGCAAACCGGCCCATTTTCAAGTTCAAAATAGCCCCGTAGTGGTAAACCCCCCGTTTTGGCAATTTTCCTGGGCAATAGTCTATGGATCTTTTGGTGATCCGGATTTTCGACGTCATTTTTACCAAATAATTTCATAGACGTCCGTCAAGACTTTAGCTTTGGGGCGGTTGGTCCCGACGGGTAAACCGGCCCAATTTTAAGGTGAAACAATCCCCAGAAAGGGTAAACCCCCCGTTTTGTTAATTTTTGTGTGCTATAGGACATGGATCTTTTGATGATGCAGATTTTCGACGTCATTTTTGCTGAAATTTTTCGTGGATGTTAATCAAGACCTTAGCTTTGGAGCCGGTTGGTCCCGATGGGCAAACCGCAACATTTTCAAGGTCAAATGAACCCCGGAGCAGGTAAACCCCCCCTCCCCCATTTTGTTGATTTTCGTGTGCAATAGTCCATGGATCTTTTGGTGTTCCGAATTTCCAACGTCATTTTTGCTATAAACTTTCGTGGAAGTCCGTCAAAACCTTAGCATGGAGCCGATTGTCAACGTCAATGAGCCACAGAGCAGGTAAACCCCCGTTTTGCCGATTTTCGTATGATATAATTCATGGATCTTTTGGTGATCCAAATTTTCGTGGTCATGTTTGCCAAATTTTTTCGTGGACTTCCATCATAACCTTAGCTATGGAGTCGATTGGTTCCTACAGGTAAACCTACTCATTTTCAAGGTCAAACGATCCTCAGAGTTCGTAAACTTCCAATTTTGCAAATTTTCATGTGCTATAGTCTATGGATCATTTGGTGATTCGGATTTCTGACGTCATTTTAGCCAAAAAATTTTGTCGACGTCCATCAAGACCTTAGGTATGGAGCCGGTTGGTCCCAATGGGAAAACAGGCCAATTTTCAAGGTCACACAATCCCCGGAGCGGGTAAACCACCATTTTGCAGATCTTCGTGTTCTATATTCCATAGATAATTTGGTGATTCTGATTTTCAACGCCATTTTTGCCGAAATATTTCGTTGATGTCTGTCAATACCTTAGCTATAGAGTTGGTTGGTCCCGGTGGAAAACCAACCCATTTTTAAGCTCAAAGGATCCCAGAGAGGGTAAACCCCTCGTTTTGCCAATTTTTGTGTGCTATAATCCATAGATATATTGGTGATCCTATTTTTCGACTTCATTTTTGTCGAAATTTTTCATGGACGTCCGTCAAGACTTTATCTATGGAGCCGGTTTGTCCCGACGGGTAAACCAGCCCATTTTCAGTGTCAAATGAACCCCGGAGCGGGTAAACCCCCCATTTGCCAATTTTCGTGTGATATAGTCTATGACTCTTTTGGTGATACGAAATTACGACGTCATTTTTGCCGATATTTTTTTTGGACATCCGTCAAGACCTTAGCTAAAGAGGCGATTGGTCTCGACGGGTAAACCGGCCACATATCAAGGTCAAACAGGCACCAAAAATGGTAAACCACCTATTTTGTCAATTTTCATCTACTATAGGCCATGGATGTTTTGGTGATCCAGATTTCTGACGTCATTTTTGCCAAAAAATTTTGTGGACATCCGTCAAGACCTTTGTTTTGGAGCCGGTTGGTCCAGATGGGAAAATCGGCTCATTTTCAAGGTCAAATGAACCTCGGACCAGGTAAACCCCCCGTTTTGGTAATTTTTGTGTGCATTAGTCCACAGATGTTTTGGTGATCCAGATTTCCGATGTCATTTTTGCCATAAACTTTCGTGGAAGTACTAAACCTTAGCTATGGAGCCAGTTGTCAAGGTCAAACGAGCCACGAAGCGGGTAAACCCCCCGTTTTGCCGATTTTCGTA
This sequence comes from Solanum stenotomum, assembly GCF_019186545.1. Taxonomy (NCBI): domain Eukaryota; kingdom Viridiplantae; phylum Streptophyta; class Magnoliopsida; order Solanales; family Solanaceae; genus Solanum; species Solanum stenotomum. The sequence goes on from NC_064288.1 coordinate 62,104,814, forward strand.
TGATATAGTCCATGGATCTTTTGGTGATCCAGATTTTTGTCGTCAGTTTTGCCAAATATTTTCGTGGACTTCCATCAAGGCCTTAGCTATGGAGTCGGTTGGTTCCTACGGGTAAACCTGCTCATTTTCAAGGTCAAACGATCCCCGGAGTGGGTAAACCCCCCCATATTACAAATTTTTGTATGCATAGTCCATGGATTTTTGTCGTCATTTTAGCCAAAAATTTTCGTCGACGTCCATCAAGACCTTAGCTATGGAGCTAGTTGGTCCCAATGGGGAAACAGGCCAATTTTTAAGGTTACACGATCCCCGGAGCGGGTAAACAACTATTTTGCAGATTTTCGTGTGCTATAATCCATGGATCTTTTGGTGATCCTGATTTTCGAAGTCATTTTTGCCAAAATATTTCGTGGACGTTTGTCAAGACCTTAGCTATAGAGATGGTTGGTCCTGACGGGAATACCGACCTATTTTCAAGGTCAACCAAGCCCTGCAGAAGGTAAACCTCCCGTTTTGCCGATATTTGTGTGCTATAGTCCATGAATATTTTACTTATCCAGATTTTTGACGTCAGTTTTGTCAAATTTTTATGGACATTTGTCAAGACCGTAGCTATATATCCGGTTATTCCCGACGGCTAAATCGGCCCATTTTCAAGGTTAAACGATCCTCGGAGCGGGTAAACCTCCCTGCTTTGCCGATTTTCGTGTGCTATAGTCCATGGACCTTTCAGTGATCCAGATTTCTAACGTTATTTTTGCCAAAATTTTTCATGGACGTCCGTCAAGACCTTATCTATGGTGCTGGTTGGTCCCGATGAAAAAATAGGCCAATATTCAAGGTCAAATGATCCCCGGAGAGGGTAAACAACCGTTTTGCAGATTTTCATGTGCTATAGTCAATGGATCTTTTGTTGATCCTGAGTTTCGATGTCATTTTTGCCGAACTTTTTCATGGACATTCGTAAAGACCTTAGCTATGGATCTGATTGGTCCCGATGGGTAAACCAACCCATTTTTAGTGTCAAATGAGTCCCGAAGTTGGTAAACCCCCCGTTTACCAATTTACGTGGGATATAGTCCATGGATATTTTGGTGATCTGGATTTCCAACGTCATTTTTGCCAAAAAATTTTGTGGACATCCGTCAAGACCTTAGCTATGTAGCCGGTTGGTCCCAACTGTTAAACCGGCCCATTTTCAAGGTCAAACGAATCCCGGAGCGGGTAAACCCTCTGTTTTGGCGTTTTCGTGTGCTATAGTCCATCGATCTTTTAGTTATCCACATTTTCGACGTCATTTTTGCTGAAATTTTTCATAGACGTCTGTCAAGACCTTAGCTATAGAGCCGATTGGTCTCGACCGAAAAACCGGCCCATTTTCAAGGTCAAACGAGCACAAGAGCGTTTCGACCCCCCGTTTTGCCAATATTCGTGTGTTATATTCCAGAGATCTCTTGGTGATTCAAATTTCCGACGTCATTTTTGCCAAAACTTTTTGTGGACATTCGTCAAGACCTTAGCTATGGAGCTGATTGGTCCAGACGGGCAAACCGGCCCATTCTAAATGTCAAATGATCCTCGAAGCTGGTAAACCGCCCGTTTTGCCAATTTCTTGTGCTATCCATGGATCTTTTTGATGATTTAGATTTCAAATGTCATTTTTGCTGAACCTTTTCATGGACGTCTTTCAAGACCTTTGTTTGGGACCGATTGGTCTCGATGGGCAAACCGGCCCATTTTCAAGGCCCCTGTTTTGCCGATTTTCGTATGATATAGTCGATGGATCTTTTGGTGAACCAATTTTCGTCGTCATGTTTGCCAAATTTTTTTGTGCACTTCCATCAAGACCATAGCTATGGAGTCGATTGGTTCCTACGGGTAAACCTTCTTATTTTCAAGGTCAAACGATCCTCGGAGTGGGTAAACCCCCCGTTTTGCAAATATTCGTGTGCTATAGTACATGCAACTTTTGGTGATTCGAAAATCTGACGTCATTTTAGCTAAAAATTTTCGTGGACTTCCATCAAGACCTTAGATATGGAGCCGGTTAGTCCCGATGGGAATACATGCCAATTTTCAAGGTCAAACGATACCCGGAGCGGGTAAGTCACCATTTTGCAGATTTTCGTGTGCTATAGTAAATTGATCTTTTGGTGATCTTGATATCCGACATCATTTTTGTTGAAATATTTCATGGATGTCCGTCAAGACCTTAGCTATAGAGCTAATTCATCCTGACGGGAAAACCAGCCCATTTTCAAGGTCAAACGAGCCCAGAGCGGGTAAACCCCACGTTTTGCCGATTTTCGTGTGCTATAAGTTCATGAATATTTTGCGGATCCAAATATGTGACATCATTTTTGCCTAAATTTTCGTGGACGTCCGTCTACACATTAGCTATGCATCCAGTTGGTCTCGACGGCCAAACCGGCCAATTTTCAAGGTCAAACGATCCCCGAAGCGAGTAAACCCCACTGTTTCTCAATTTTCGTGTGCTGTAGTCCATGGATCTTTTGGTGATCCAGATTACTGTCGTCATTTTTGCCAAAATATTTCGTGGACGTCCATCAAAACCTTACCTATGGGGTCGATTGGTCCCGATCAGTAAACAAACGAATTTTCAAGGTCAAAGGATCCCCAGAGCGGGTAAACCACCATTTTGCAGATTTTTGTGCGCTATAGTCCATGGATCTTTTAGTGATCCGGATTTCCGACTTCATTTGTGCAGAAATGTTTCGTGGACGTCCGTCAAGACCTTAGCTATGGAGTTGGTTGGCCCGAAGGTCAAACTGGCTCATTTTCAAGGTCAAATGATCCCTGTAGTGGGTAAACCCCCGTTTTGCCGATTTCATGTGCTTTAGTCTATGGATCTTTTAGTGATCCGGATTTCTGATGTCATCTGAGCCAAAATTTTTCTTGGACGTCCATTAAGACCTTAGCTATGGAGCCAGTTGGTCCCAACGGGAAAACATTCTAATTATTCAAGGTCAAGCAATCCTCAGACCGGGTAAACCACCATTATGCAAATTTGTGTGTTCTATAGTCCATGGATCTTTTGCAGATCCTTATTTCCAACCTCATTTTTGCCGAAATATTTTGTGGACGACCGTCAAGACCTAAGTTATAGAGCTGGTTGTTCCCAATGGGTAAGCCGGCCCATTTTCAAGGTCAAACGAGCCCTAGAGCGGGTAAACCCCCCGTTTTGCCGATTTTCTTATGCTATAGTCCATGAATATATTGCTGATCCAAATTTTTAAGGTCATTTTTGTCAAAAATTTTGTGGACGTCCATGAACACCTTAGTTATGGATCCGGTTGGTCCCGACAGCCAAACTGGCCAATTTACAAGGTCAAACGATCACCGGAGCGGGTAAACCCCCCTGTTTTATCAATTTTTGTGTGCTATAGTCCATGGATCTTTTAGTGATCCGGATTTCTGACATCATTTTTGTAGAAATAATTCATGGACGTCGGTCAAGTCCTTATTATGGTGCGGATTGGTCACGACGGAAAAATAGGCAAATTTTCAAGGTCAAATGATCCCCGGAGTGGGTAAACAACCATTTTACAGATTTTCGTATGCTATAGTACATGAATCATTTGGTGATCCCGATTGCCTACGTCATTTTTGCCGAAATATTTCGTGGACGTCCGTCAAGACCTTAACTATTGAGCATGTTGGTCCAGATGGGCAAATCGGCCCGGTTTGTCACGACCCGGGATCACCCTCTAGTCGTAACCGGCGTACTCGACCTCGAAGAGGTCTAATACATGTCTCTTAGCATTCATTCATCGCATAGACACTAAAACCATAAGGAATTAAAAACTTTCTTTACCAAGAAAAGATTTCATTAAAAAAAAACAGTAGCAAGCGGAAGACTTTCTAGACATTATACATGATGTCTCAAAACCATCTAATACTTTAGAGTACAAAATTCGGGACCAATCCCATACACAACTTAAACAATACTAAAAAGACATAAAAGAACATATGGGGTATTGTCCTCGAATATATGAGGACTCACCAAGTCTTCATCTTCAACACTTAGAAACCTATCAAATAGCCATGACATGTCACCATATCTAAATCCCTACACTTTAGTCAAAAAGGGAAAGAAAGGGGTTAGCACAATTAAGTACTAAGTATGGAAGCCATGCAAAAACATGCTAAAAGGGACGTTTATTGGAGAAACATGCTTTTATGCCATTTGGTAAAACTTCATGAAAAAAATACAAGTATAAGAGTCACAATATCTAACCATAACCAGCATACAAGTCATTAACCACTTTAGCACATACTCCACACATAACCCATTCCTTCACCTTAAACCATCCACCTCAAGTAACCCTTGGACAACACTTTGTGCAATGTATGGATAGCGTCCCATACCACCATCCACACTAAAGCATCATCCTAAGGTCACCAAATGTGAACTTACCACTTATCATGCTTCATATCACAAGCCATCATGCACAACTAGTACCAATGTACAACACATGAACATAATTGACAAGTAAGCCTTTTCATCATTTCTTGACCTCTATCTCAAGTTACCCAAAGTCACACTTAAGTGAAACATGAAGTGACTGCCCATACAATCTCTTCATATACACCTAAGTGTTCCTAAGAGTTAACATAGATAAGGAAATTTACCATTACAATAGAACATACTAAGTCAATGTTCACATATAAAACCATAGCCAACCGTATACATACTCAACCTATATTCGTATACAACCCATGCTTAACTTTAAAGGAACACATGCCATTTCATTACCATATGACCTCTACCTAATATAACCTTAAGACACACTTGAGTAAGACAAGAAGTGACCGCCCATACAACCTCTTCAAGCACACTTAAGTGTTCTTCAAGATTACCTTAGATAAGGACATTTCCTTTACAACATAACATCAATAGACCAACATTCTTTAAGAAACCATTTTTGGAGACATTCAAGCACATAAGGGGACTTTCACATAATAGTCGTTAGACTTGGGGAACTCACTTTAGTATCTTCAAAGCCTACTC